>NW_017257968.1:1002289-1008966 GCF_001594055.1 Mycetomoellerius zeteki
TCTTAAAAATTGTTTAAAAAATTAATAAATAATTTTTATCATCAGAACTCTTCGGAACTCGTTAGGATACATCCGTAGCTACACGACAAGCACCATAAGTCTTATAGAACTGTTTGATTTCGTCCAGCATATCACACATGTACTCTGAAAAGTGTCTCTTTCGGGTCTTAAAAATTGTTTAAAAAATTAATAAATAATTTTTATCATGAGAACTCTTCGGAACTCGTTAGGATAGATCCGTAGCTACACGACAAGCACCATAAGTCTTATAGAACTGTTTGATTTCGACCAGCATATCACCTGTACGTGTTAATATATACCGTTTTCGGACAGTTTATTTGGTTTTTTGGCCAGAACTATTGCTGTATTAAGTTTTAACGATAGAACTCTTTGGTTTCTTGTACTTTACACCTCATACGTTCGAAATCCGGTGAGATGCTGGATGGTAAAACGGGAAGTTAGCATCTCATTTTTTAAATCGCTTTTTCTGGACGTAATTCGATAGAACTATTGATAAAACCGATATAGAACTGTAGAACTATGGTGGATGCGAGCAGAACTGGTGTCTTTTCATGCGATGCTGATATATGATATGCTAGCTTCACACACGTCTTTGATATATTCCCATAAAAAATAGTCTCATAAAAAAAGATGCAATATCAGGTGAACGAGGGGGCTATTGAACAGGACCTCCTCGACCTATCCATCTGTCACAAAATATCTCATTTAAAAGAGTACACGTTGCTCTGGAAAATTGAGGAGGTACACCATCTTATTGAAACCACATGTTTTCTTCTCACATTAAGCGGTAATTCTTCTATAAGTAAAGGAAGATGATTTCTTAATAGATTACAATAGGATTCAGTATTAACAGTACTGTTACGTCCCGTAGATGCCACGATTCTTTTCTTTTGAAAGACGGCTCCACGCCGCGACTGATGATAGCATTTATGAGATTCAAGTGCAGTCTTCTGTTAAAATTTGAAAGAATTACAAGGCCTAAACAGCTTCCACGAAAACTCATAAATGCCACTCAAGAAGGAAAGAATAACAACGCCGATGCGAGACTGGAAACGCTAGGCTTGCGAAATCTATATATCTACGTCATACTCTAGCTGCCACCCGAGGCAGACTAACAATTCTATATTAGATAAAAACGCAGGGCTAGAAGCGGTACGATTGCGAAATATACCCATATAAGGAAATAGCAAACACCCAAGCCGCCACCCGAAGCTGACCAACAATTCCATATTAAGTAAAAATAAAGCCACGTCGCGCCAAGACATAAAATGCTTCAAAGAAACTTCCCATATTAACGTTATCTGGGATCAGACTTGAGATTGACAACAGTTACCCTGCACGCGAATATCCTCAGAAAACTAACTAAACATCATAAATGATGGTTTACCTAGTTATATTTTTCGCGATACAATAAAGCTTGACATCCACTCGGAGCAATTTTCCCGCAGACTCGAGAAAATCATAAATTACTTCCCCTTCAACGCACTCAAGATCAACCACGATAAGACCTAAGAAAAAACGTAAATCACAGCTTGACATTGCAACTTAACAATTGCCCTGGACAAAGCAAAAGACGACCCTTTTTAAGGTATAAATAGAAGCCCGCGAGAGAACGCGCCGTAGTAGTAGAAACCTTAAAACCGAAACGGCTAAGATCGGGCGTCGTATAACCGAGACAGTGTAGATCGCGCATTTATTCACTATTAACTCAGCGTAAAGCATTTGTCGCGATTCATACACGATTGAGCGAAGGATCAAGTATCGGTCCAGATTGACCTCTCTAATCGACTATCCGCCCCATTGTCCAGTCGAACAACCGGCCCGGCCCAGAACTCTTTACAACCTGAACGAGGACGGCGCAACCCTCTCAGCCTCTCGCACATCAATCTCTCTCTGATTCAGCCCAACAGTAAGTTTTGCTTGACTATACACTCTGATACACACATATATATATACCACATTCTCCCTCGCTCCTATTATAGTGCGCGTTAGGGGTTCCGCGAAAACTACCCGCTCACGGGGACGTAATACATGCGTCCGCAAGAGTCCGCGGGCCCGCCAGACCGAACCTGAGCCCGCCCAGATAGCGGCGGATAACTATAATACAGAAAATTTCCTATTCTCCTGTCCCTCCTGATGAAGACCTTCCCTTAGATTTATCCATCCCTGATCTCTCGATCCTTGACATTCTTCAATATTCCCCTCCCCCATCTCGGATGGTTCCTCGCCAGCAGTGAAATTCTGTAATTCGTTATGAAGTCGTTATGAGTTCATAACGACAGTTGCGCAGCTTTTTTACCATATAAAATATCTGCGCGACTGTCAGTATGAGCACATAACGATTGCATAACGAGTTACAGAATTCCACTGCAGAACGGTTCCCTCCTTCTGACCTTCCTCTCGAAGATCTAATTCCACCTCCTTCTCCTGACCAAACTCCAACCCCTCCTCCACCTTCATCTCCCTCCAGTCCTTCCGCTGCGCAGTGGGATCAATTATTCAGGTCTTCAAAAGAACGAATTTAGCAAAAAGAAGCATTGTTCTGTCTTGTGAATCAAAATATTAATCGTTAAAGTTTATTAAGTTAGAAAATCTGTCATTCACTACGCCCTGGTAAAAACGTTGATAGAGAACGATAAAAAAATCCTATCGTTTTGAATATGAAATTTGTGGTTCGTAAATTCACTAATTTGAATCAGATCTTATAGGAATCTTATATAAATCTTACAAAATCCGATAAAACACGATAGGATTCATATCCGATCAATCGTGATGCTCGCAAGGTCAACGATAGAAAATGATATAAACTTATAGAAAACGATACAAATTGATAGAAATTTTATCGTTCTCAATCATTCTGTATCAACTTTTTTTACCAGTAATAATAGTTAAAACCAGTAGTAATAGCTAAATTACATGTATAAGAAATTTTTCATGCATTAATATGTATAAATATGTATAAACATACATAATATGATAAATTATATATACGTTTATGAACATTTATACATAAACATGTATAAATATTCATAAACATATATAATTATATGAAACTCCATATATGTTCAAACATCCTTCTTTCTTTTGTAAAATTATTTTTAAGTGCAATAGAAGTAGTAGTAATAATGTGAAAATATTAAGAATAATTAAAAGGATAATTTTGTGAACATGTGTGTGGATACTCTAAATGCATAAAAGGTAACTTATCGTATTATGTTTGTTATAACGTACTGTAATTCGGATAACGATTCGGATTAGATAAATTGTCATTTAGTACAAAGTTATACATTTTTTATTTTATAATAAATATGTTTGTGTTTAAAATACATTTTTATAAAATTTGTGTTATTATATAGCCAAAGATGTATCTTAAAATATTTATTAATCTTCATTTTAATAATGTTAATCAAATTACCCCATACCGTCAGTCATTTTACCTCGGTCCCGGGGCTAATTAAATCGGATGGAATGCATTAGAAAAATGCATTTTTTTTCATAGTAATTATCAGTTTTTCTTTATTATTAAAATATTATTAGATAGTCAAATATATGTAGTAACTGGCGTAGAATTCATTTTTTCGATAAGTCTCTTAATTTCGTCTGTAAAAATTCGAAACTGAAAAATTATCCATATGATTTTTAAATATTTTAACGCTCTAAAAATAATTGCGCTGTTGATAATTTTTCTCACATTCTCCCAGAATTAACAACATATTAATTTCCACGTCAAAATGAGCCATGATTTTCGAACTTGATAGCATGAAAACCAGCAAAACTAACTAAATACATAATAGATCTGTACGTACGTTTCCCGATAAATGTGTGTATTTATTATATGTTTCTTTTGGTTAACATCAAGGTCGTAAAAAAAAATACATGAAGATAAGAGCATCTAATTGAAATAAAAAATTTTAATATAAAAAAACTTGGCGCCGCCAAAGTGATAAAAATTGTTTAAAAAATTAACAAATTATTTATATGACCGGAACTCTTCGGAATGCGTTAGGATGTATTCAGAACTATACGAAAAGTACCATAAAACTAACAGAACTCTTTGAAATCGGACAGCGTCTCATCTTCGTTCTTTCTAAAGACTATTTTTTAGAAAAAAATTGTTTAATAATCAAAATAACAATGTTAGGTGTTAGAACTCTTTGTAGAATTATGTATCTTTTCAAATCCTATAAGAAATTGTGGCTGGAAACCTTTTTAGACGGAGTTGGTCCTGTGTGAACTTGGCGTCTCATTTTGAATTTTGGGTTTCTTGGCTTTAATGGCCGGAACTATTTATTTATCCTATAATATATAGAACTATAGAACTATTGAAAATAAACTCAGAACTCTCATTATTTAATGAGTTTTCACCAAGTGAGACGCTATCTTCACACACACTTAAAACCTGGTTCAATGAACATTAAAAACCAACCATTGGTTGAGCCTTAAAAAATTCTTCTTCCTCCTTCACATTAAACTAGACTTGAAGAAATGATTCGTCAAAGTTCTTAACAAAGAAGGACGGTGCTTTGAATATTTGAGACAAACGTTCAGCCAAGTGTCTGAAGTTAAGTTGAAAGAGAGAATTTTCGACTGACCACAAATTTGTACACTGTTGAAAGTTGAATCTTATGTTACTAAAATGACTGACATCGAGAAGCAGGATTGGCATTATTTTATCCACCCCAAAAAAACCCAGGTTTTTTTGGATTTTACCCACTTAAAAAAACCCACAATTTATAGTATAAATTTCAAATCAAATCTCAATAAATGTGCTTATATTTTGTGCACTAAGAATAACATATCGCACTTATTTTCTAGAATCAAATTATAATCTGTTTTTACTTATATATATGTATTTTCATTTTGAACTTGAACCAATTATACCAATTTTAAGATATATACAGGGTAAGTCACTTAAGACCGGCCACCCGAATAACACCCACAGTTTTGGAGATAGGAAAAAATGTTTCAGACGTGGAATGGTTTCAAGGGGGACGTATTTTGGTCATGTTGTTTTTCTTCTAGGTGGAGGCGCTAAAAAGATATATAGGTCATCTCCATTTTTTTAAACGAAATTATATAATTTTTTTTATGCAATATGGTCTCACTAATCATTCTGCATATAAAAGTATTAAGGTAGTGATAATAAGATAGTGAATAATGATAAATACAACGTAAACTAAATATTACGTGAAAAAAAATCAAATAATCAAAAAAACCCCAAAAAACTCCCAAAAAAACCGAAAAATCCATAAAACTCCCATAAAACCTAGTGTTTTTTTTGGGTTGAGTTTTTTTAAAAAAGCCCGGGTTTTTTCCAACACTGTCGAGAAGGCAGCATGGATTAGCTTCAAAGAAGTTGTAGACAAATTTTTAGGTAATAAGAAAAGCGAAAACTAGAAAAACATCGCGTTAATATGCTAGAAAATTTCCACAAATTAGGCTGTCTCATGAATCTGAAAATACATTTCCTCCATTCACACCTTGACTACTTTCCTGAAAAGTTCTTGGGGACTTCAGTGAAGAACAAGGTGAACGATTCCATCAAGATATAAAAGAAATGGAAAGACGGTATCAAGGAAGATGGGACATCAATATGATGGCTGAGTTTTGTTGGACATTGAAGAGAGAAATACAGGCGAAAAAAAAACAAGCGCAAAAGGAATCCATTACACAAGTCATTTGAAGACAAAAGAGTGCGGAAGCGCGCATGAACATAAATCGATCTTTTTCAGGAGACGTGGTAGTGTCTCCGGCCATGTTCAAAAATAAAAAGACACTACAAGTCTCTTATCCCGAGCCACCAAAGTCCATTTTTTGGGGGTTTAAAACTACTAAAATATAAAAAATTTTGAATCGTACGTAACATGTTCTGAAAGGCGTCATCGCTACGAGTAATTTGAGCAAAAAAAAAAATCGGTCAAGCCGTTCTGGACATACAAACGGTCAAAAAGTGATGATTTTCATGAAAAATGAAGTAACGTCTCCTTCTTCTTCTTCTTTTTCTTCTTCTTCTTCTTTTTCTTCTTCTTCTCTTTTCGCCGTCACATGTACCTCTCTTGTCTCTCACCTTTCACTCACACCTCCTCCAACTTCGACCCACTCCACCCTCTCCCATCACCGCTTCTCCACTCCCACCCTCCATCCGCACCAACCTCTATTTTCGGTCCTATCTCACTCTCTTTCGTCCTCTCTCACCCTCGCCTGCTGAAAGTGTCCGATGATCACTCAGGGTCGTGACCTTAACATTGTGAGTCAAAGTCGTATTAACTTTTTTCGAAAACTTCGTCACGTGTGATGAGTTACTGTTAAAACTTTCCGAAAGTTGTTCAGTGTAATGATCTTCGTAATGTGTGGTAGGATCAAGGTCATCGGAGGTGAACTTTCCATTTTAATTTTTATATGTATTTTTGAGTGTGCTCTTTGCTATTTAACATTTTATTTATATTATACTTTGAGACATACAAATTTAAACAATAGCATGGCATTTTGCTAATGTGGCCCTCTATGGGTATTAATTACTCACGATATCTTTTTTTGTAGCTCTATGTTAATTTATTATGTGTACTATTTTTAGTACTGTACAGCTTATATGAATACTTAATTTCTAACTGTAGTGCGTAAATTGTAACTTATAGAAAGTTACGTAATAAGAACCG
>NW_017257968.1:1009182-1010141 GCF_001594055.1 Mycetomoellerius zeteki
CCGGCATCCGTTAAAGCAAACTCGAGTAGAACATAATCGACTAAGATCTATGTTCAAATCTCAGCTACAACAAATCAATTCCTCCGAGATAAAGGCTGTGAAAATTCACGAGAAAATTCACGACTGTCGATGGGCCATACCTCATATCATTCATGATGTACAGAATTATGTTTGCGAGGAAACGTATCAGGCAACAAATACTGAAAAATAAAGTATCGAACGCATTGACTGATGCCATCTGCTCTTACGCTGAGCGTAAGAGTATTTATTTCAGTATATCTATACAATAAAAATTTATTCTGTTGCAATCGAAATAAATTTAGTTTATTTAGTATATTTACGATCCAGTTAATTTTAATGTATGTATCATTTATTAAATCTAATAATTGAAACTGTTATACTTAAAAATTGAAACTGTCTTCTTTATTTATTTACTTAATTCTAATAACACGTATATCATTTGGACCATAAAAAAACTAATTATATGGTTCGATTTAAAAATTAAGTTAAATTCTACCAAATAATTCTACCAAATGAAAAAATAATGTTCAAGTGGTACTATCTTTGCTAAATTAAAAATCTCAAGTGGTATTATCTTTAAAAATGCAAGTGGAATTATCTTTATTATGTTTGTACAAAAGACACCATGTTCGCAAAGATACTATGTCTAAACAAGACATGTTTGCAAAAGACATTATGTCTAGAAAAAATATTATATATTTATCGCAGATATTATGTCTACAAAAGACACCATGTCTGTAAAAAAACACCATGTCTGCAAAAGACACCATGTCTGCAAAAGACACCATGTCTGCAAAAGACACCATGTCTGCAAAAGACACTATGTCTGCAAAAGGCTGAGGTCCACTTGACGCTACAAACGCTTCGAAGCATTCTTTGATTAGTCAATTCGTAAAATTCTTTGTTCTGATTGATCCCTCAAACGCTTCGAAGAGTTT
>NW_017257968.1:1010600-1011018 GCF_001594055.1 Mycetomoellerius zeteki
ATAGAAAGTTACCTGATAAGAATCGAAAATATATACATTTGTGATACTTGCATTACTAGAAAGCTGCCCCGTATATCTGTACTCTGAAAAGTAGGTGATATCTCTAAAAAATCATAAAAATGAAAAGGTCAGGTCATGTTCAAAAAAAGAGCCTCAAAAATTTAAACCTTTAAAAATTTAAATGATTATCTAAAATAATATATTACCATGAAAAATAACTGATATATTATTAATAAAGACGCCAGTTCAAAGTGAATATACAATATAAGTGTATATTATATACACTGTAAAAGACATTATTTCTAAGTGGACACCGAGAAACTCATCAAAGTTTTTAGAGATTAGGCCGCCATGTTCTTTTTCCGAGTCATTAACAAATTGGTACTCTGGAATTACAAGCAATTATTTTTCATTGTAC
>NW_017257968.1:1011162-1012414 GCF_001594055.1 Mycetomoellerius zeteki
AATCAATATGGCGGATTGAAGTTTTACCGAAAATGCTAAAAGTCTTCCGATTTTTGCGAAATGTAGTATTAAAAGGTTTTTGGGGTCGCTGATGCCGAAACCGAACTTAAATTTTGAAAATTCAAAATGGCTGAACCAATTTGGCGGACGGAAGTGCCTTAAAGCCTCTTTTCGTTGAGGCTCTCAGAGTACTTCCTTTCCGTTGAAATGTTGTATCCAAAGGTTTTGGGGGTCGCTGATTTTGAATCCGGTTTCAAAATTTGAAAATTCTAAATAGCTGATCCAATATGGCGGTTTGAAGTTTTACGGAAATGCTAAAAATCTTCCGATTTCCGCGAAATGTAGTATTGAAAGATTTTCGGGGTCGCTGATGCCGAAACCGAACTTAAAATTTGAAAATTCAAAATGGCTGAACCAATATGGAGGACATCTCTTGGAGGTTTATTAAAATTAAAAATACATTAGTATAAATCTATGTTAATTATTTCTGAAAATGTAATTATTTCCCAAAAATGACCAAATTCTGTTAATGATGTTAATAATATAATATACTCACTAATATTATAATATAATATACTCAATAATATAGTATAGTCACTTTAAATAGGTTGAAAAAAATGGAACCAGAAAATTTTCCAACCAAAAATTGAACCTGAAATTAAAAATTAATGATATATTTCGTTCTTTATTATTATATAATTTTGTCTTACGAAACTTTCTTAATCTTTTTTCAATTCTCTCTCCTATTTTTTCTTCTTTTCTCTCTCTTTATATCTTTCCCTTTCCTCTTTTCCTATTTATATCATTCATTCACTTTATTAAAATAATAATTATTAATTTTTAAGAGAAAGAAAAAAAGATATATTATATATACTTACATTAAACACGTCACAGCAATAATATTATTATAATTATTATAGAATAAGATTCTTTTATGCAGTTTTTCAACTGCATAAAAACACAGCATAGAGACGTACACATCAAAAGCATGACAGAATATATTTTATGATACGAAGTTGGCGGAAAGATATAACATGAACAGAAACGCTGAAAATATTAGTAAACTGCTATACATAATATAATATTGATAGACGTTTAATAATAATAATAAATAAGTAAATTAAATTTCAAATGATTTCGAGGCAGAAACAGGCATCATATTTTTAAAGATGTTAATTTGCTGAAGAAACTGTAATTAAATTTATTACAATAAATTTATTAGATTTAATTACAGTTTTTTCATATTAACATC
>NW_017257968.1:1012548-1012977 GCF_001594055.1 Mycetomoellerius zeteki
TTGAAGCCTCTTTTTGTTGAGGCTCTCAGAGTACTTCATTTCCGTTGAAATGTTGTATCCAAAGGTTTTGGGGGTCGCCGATTTGGAATCCGGTCTCAAAATTTGAAAATTCTAAATAGCTGATCCAATATGGCGGTTTGAAGTTTTACGGAAATGCTAAAAGTCTTCCGATTTCCGCGAAATGTAGTATTGAAAGGTTTTCGGGGTCGCTGATGCCGAAACCGAACTTAAAATTTGAAAATTCAAAATGGCTGAACCAATATGGCGGATGGGAATGCTAAAAATTCTTCGATTGCAGCGAAATGTAGTATTGGAGGGTTTTCGCTTTCGGTGATATCGAATACGAATTTAAAATTTAAAAATTCAAAATGGCGGAACCAATATGGCGGATGGAAATGGTAAGTTTCTCGATTTCAGTGAAATGAAGCA
>NW_017257968.1:1015481-1040104 GCF_001594055.1 Mycetomoellerius zeteki
CTGCTAAACGGTTGGAGCAACAAAATTCGCTCTAGAGCAACTAATTAGCAACAAAAGAGCACTAAATTTTTGACCTATTGCGAATTTGATTTTCGATGGTGGGGTGTCCAGGTTAATGGGGCTGCCTGAAAGTTTGTTTGTGGTGTAATTATTGGGTTTAACTTGTGTCTGTAATGTGAGACACTTTCATCGTTAGAAGTTATGCAAGAAGTGTAGAGGACGTAGATATGGCATATAGACAGCTGAAAAATATTTCTCAACTCGGGAAACATATGGTCTAGGTTTAATCATAAGATTTTGTCAATGGTCTTAGAATATATCAATGAAAGCAGACTTCGAGGTTTTTGACTTAGATTTTTTTGCTCTAGATTGAAAATTTGCCCTGGGTGGTCCTATTTTTATGTCATATTCGAATTCAGCGACTCAAAATACATAAGAATAACTGGGTCTTCATCCCAGTACAAGATACTTTTTTTGTGGACCTATGTAATTTTACTATAGCATCACTGAGAGAAAACAAAATAGTTCCAGCAACTATAAATTTGGTAACTTTTGCAATTGAAGTACCTGTAACTAGTTTTACAAAGTAATAGAAACTAAAGTAGTGCTGAATATTATAAAAATATAGTCACGATAACAAATTGTATGCACTATTAATTGGTAGTGAAGTAGTGACTCAACTACATTGAGTAGTTACTTGGCTTTCATGCAAATAGATATAACACTTACATTTTTCTAGTTTAGACAAAAATTTTTAAAGTGTCGCTCAGTACGAGTAGTACGCGGCTTTGTCACCAGAGGAACGTAGCGGAGTTCAGTTTCTCCTAAGAAAGAAACCACTCAGCTTACGATAAAAGGCGCAGCGTTGGTTTCAAACTTGGAAGACAAAAATAAATAAGAAATGCGTACACAAATTTGTAACTATATATTATAAAGCTTTAATAAGAACAATAAGTAAATTAAGTGAACTAAGAAAATATAGTAATATTAACCACTTATAAATTATTTATATGGTTAATGTACTATATTTTCTTAATTCACTTAATCTAGTATTCTTATTAGAATTTAATAATATGTATATAGTTGAGGCGCTTATTTCACTACAAATTTATAGTTACTGATACGACTTTTTTCTCTGAGTGCAATAACCTACAAAATAATGTATAGCCTTTAGTTTATTAATTATAATGATAGCCTCATTTAATTTCAGTACAAGTTTTCGTTTAATTGAATATTTGTTTTTGTAATGTCACTTCTCATATTATACATACAGGAAATATATCGTTAATATAAGTTTAATATATGTATCAAAGCTTCACGACACACTTCATGTTCCGTGATGGTAAGTCATTTAAATTTGTTGACTCATTTATCACTCTAACGAGATTTTTTCTGAAAATGTCAGATCAACAACGCTGCATCTTTGTCAATTTGCGAGTAGCTTAAGCATTATGGACATGTGAGCTATTTATACTATGTATCTTTCTTGCTGAGAAGGACTCTAAAGAAAGTCAAAACATTCAAAAGAATATTTTATTTGTAGCTCGCGATACTTTTTCAACCCAGAATATTATATTTCAGATTTTTGTTAAATCGAAAAAATGCAATAATATAAGAAATGGAAAACAATTTCCATATTTCAACAATGTAGTAATATTTTATAATAAACGTTTTTATATCATATAAAATAGAATATTAATAATCTAATAATCAAAAAATTGCATTTGTATTTAAATTACTAAATTTTCCCTTTTCACCTTCTTAACTTTTTATTTTTATATAATTTTTTTATCATTCTTTATATCTTCTCTACACAGAGAAAAAGGTTTCTTTGGATTTAGTATTCCTATTTATTTGACTAAAATTTGTTTTATTGAGACAACATATGCTTGTACGAAATATTATTTGTTTGAATAAAAATTTTGTTGTTTCATTCGAGAAACCTCTATTGTTTGACAGAAATAACATTATTATTTGAAGTAATATCTTTCAATCAAATAATATATTATTTGGTTACAATGAATACAAACAATGAAACAAATTATTTATTTGAAAATGGCAAAATATATTGATAGAGGTTATAGAGAGGTTATGATAGAGGTCCATGTAAATAATTGCCTTCTTAGAACAACCATTATATTTTTTGACCAAAATTACGAAAACAATGGCTTATACGTCTAACAACAGAATTAAACGAACAGCACATAATGCGCATAGTAACGAATAACATATAGTGCGCACATAGTGCTGTTCGTTTAATTCTGTTGTTAGACGTATAAGCCATTGTTTTCGTAATTTTGGTCAAAAAATATAATGATTGTTCTATTTGTTATAATTCGTAATGTAAAATAACTTGTCTATTATCGATAATCTTTAATATCATATTCCTTACTTATTTATTACTGTTTATTATTGCTCTAATGCCGTATTTGGGTCGTAAGATTATGTAGCGCTCAATGAACGGTGAAGCGTAATTAAAAGTCGCTTATAACAAATAAACATATTAATCATAGATTAATCCCTTTTTTACTAAGTGAGCGCTGTCATTGAGCGATCGTGGTACTGAATCGTGGAACACCCATTGTTTGTTCAAACAAATAATGTATTTAAGACAAAGATATACGTTGTTTCAAATTCAAACAATCGCACTCTCTAAATCTGAATCAGTGGATAATCACTAATCTCAGTGCCAAGTATGCCACTGATGATCAGTGAATTAAATGTGAGATTCCTAACCTAGCTAATCTTTATTATGTGCTAATCTTTGTATCTAACTAATCTTGTTTTAGTTGTTAAATTTAATGAATATGGTATTGGAAGTTTGAAATTATCATCAAATGTCATTGAAATCATCATGCAAATATCAGTATTTTAGTCAAATAATGCTCAAATATTCTTTCTTTTTTAGTTGAACTTCTGATTATCAGTGCCAAGTATGCCACCGAATAATTAGTGACTATCCACTGATTCAGATTTAGAGAGCACTTATTGATTCAAACATTGGTTGTTTGGACCATTCTAAATAACAAATTTATTTGGATTCAATAAAATTTATTAAATTTAAAGAAATTTTTTTCTCTGTGTAATTTTTCTGATTGAGTTTAACACAGATTTGACTATTATTAGGTTTCGATGTACTCGCTTTATTGAAATGAAGACGTAAGTCGAGGATCGCCATATACAGTGACGTATATAGGTACTTACTTATATTTAAGCACTCTGTATTACTTGGCTCGAATCTCTCTATACGTTGGCATGAATCTCGGCTATGCTGGACCAAAGTAGGTCATCATTCTGCCCCTCTATTATTGTGGGTACCTGAGTCACATGGCCCAATTTTCCGTCTTTATTGCCGTTGCCTGCACGAATGAGTCTCTCTTTTTACTCCATCTGGCCTGGGAGAAAAGAGTGCTGCACTGCTTCTTCATTCTTATAACGAGAGAAACCGATGAAGAAAAAAGCTCTCAATTATACACGTCTTTGAGATATGTGCGACAGCACGCTTTTAACCGTGAGTAAACGAAGTCGCGTGCCGCTTGATTCGCTCGACATTTTTACAATAATAAATACTCGAGTAAATACTTATCCCGTAAGAAGACACACAGTCAATGTTTTGAATTAACTATCCATAAGATTCAATAAATTTAATGCATGTACGTAAAATAGTAGACATAATTATTAAAGAGAAATTCATTTTCATTAATCACTTATGAATTAGACATCATATAAATTAATATTACAGATAACATGCATCTACTTAGCCATCTATGCATTTTTTTTTATTTTACGCTATCTTTCTTCATACTGTGGAACCTTTATTACTCAAAAGCACAAAAGCGACAGGCGTTAAAAGCAACAGGCATATTAATTATTTTAATTAAATTCGAAATTCTTTTTTATTAATCACGCACCCGCATGCGACTGATCTGTTAATATTTATTAGGGCCGTTAATAGGCAATAATAGAGCTGCCATACCGGTCTATATACATATCTCATGTAGGATACATGTACGTATATGTTCTGTATGTCTATGCCCATGACAGCTGACAGTAACAAATCTTCGCTGAATTAACTGAATTACGAGAGTGTTAGTAAAGGGACTGAATTAAGCTTCTTGACATTAGGAAGTACGTGAAAGCTGCTATTCAAGTCTATAGAAGCAACAGATCTGCCTATCGTCAGTATTCAAAGTAACTCATAGCATCGCTATTACTAATCCTGTGTATAAAATTCTTTATATATTGTTTCCTCTTTAATTCCTTCAAAGAAAATGAGATACGATATTTATGCTTCCCTCTAGGAAGAATAAGGAACACTTCAAGATGTCGATGACCAACGACGAAGATGGAGCGACGCCAAAAATCGCGGATGCAACCCGAGAAGAACCGCGAGTGAATGACAAGTAAATCAAGCGTATAATTGAAATTCAATTCGCACAGTGGCACAGATACTCGGCATTAGGATTCTGCTAGCAAGCTTCGTATTATACGTACACACGTATAAGGAGCAAGCACATATGTGTGTGCACGAAGTGCAAACTTGGATTCGCAAGAAAATCGTGTTTTATATATATGTATATATATATCGCTATTTTTTAATCTATTTTTTAAAAATTAACTGCAGAAATAATATTGCGGAAAAATTACCTCCATTAAAATATAATCGAAATAATCTGATTCAATAAATTTAAAATTAAAATACCTCCATTAATTTAAAACGAAAAAAAGAATGTTTCAACAGAGATATTTGATTAGATAACCATATACATATTTTAATTTGTCCTGTTTTAAATATTGAACTAGTTTTATTTAAAAATGAAACTAAAATTCGATAACACGAAGTCTATGCGGTCAACCTTGATCATTTAGCTGGAAAACTATCGCGCTGAAAACTTATCTCGTTTTACGTCAGAATTTTTGACGATTCATCTTCAAAATACGCTATTGTGACTAGAAATTGTATATTGCGAGTGCCTCGAAATGAAAACGAACTGTTTCGACAGCGGAAAGTGTAGGTATGCGCTAATGAACGCGACGAATGAATTCGCGAGTAGGTGTAAGAATGCGAGTGCCGCGATCATAAATTACAATGAGCACCTGGTGTTATGAAGCACTTATAATATAATGCGACGATGTGAGTACGGAAGTTACAGAAGCGAAAGCAGCGATGCTAAGACGATTCCAACTTAATTAGATGCATTAAGATCGCCCATTTCAGATACTCGCCTTGTTATACCTGATACCGCTTTGATTGGTATCAGTAGACCGCTTTCTTAGCAGCGCATTAGTTTTCTGTCGCGACAATTGAGATCGCGACAAAGTGTCTTACTTACATAAGTGTAAATCCGAATCTACAATAGATGTTCTAAGTCTTAAGCCGTAAGAATTTGACCAATTATAGTCGAATTCGAGGAGACTATGATTCGTCGATTTCTTATGGCTTGAGGCTTAGAACTTTATTGTAGATCCAGGATAATCGTAACATTGTTATCGTAAATAATGATACAAAATTGATTACAAAATATCATTTATTTACGCACGATACCGTATTGAAAAGCAGTAGTGTATAAATGTTTCCAAAAAAAGACATTAATTATTTTTAAAATTAGTATTTTCTATATATATATAATAATTTTTCTTAAAAATTTCTTTATATTTGTTCAATTTAAAATTAGATATAACACTCTACTTTAAATTGGGTTTTTAATTACATGTTATGTATAATTTATCAATTAATTAACATTGTTGATATTAAAGTTGATATTTAAAAGACTATTTAAAATCCACGGACCAGACCATTTAATCATCACTTCCGATGTTTCATTAATCTTTACAGCATCGATTAATTAAAAGAAATGTCTACAATTTTTCGTGCATTATTTCCACGCGACAGCAATATATGTACCACAAGAACTTTTAAAAAATTTCTTGATAAACCTAATTGATTTCATCCTAACTCTTTCCTTACCTTTTAGAAATGTACTACGAAAAAAAATTTCACTATGAGGTTGTTCTGAAATCAAAACAGAAAAGCGCGAGGAGTCAGCCCGATTCGAAGAGAAACGCCGCGTAAACCCCCAGATGAGGAGATGTCGTCGCGCAGAGAGACGAGGGGATTCGAGTAGAACGGAAGGGGTAGAGAACCGCTGGAATCTAGAAGGTTAACAAAATCAATACTGAGATGGGTGGCACAGCAGCGAGGGAGAGAGAAAGAGAGAGAGAGAGAGGGGGGGAGGAGAGAGAGAGAAAGGAGAGAGAGGAGAGAGCTCGTGGTGGTAGGGCCGCCGCGCCGGGGGGCTAGGTCGGCCACCGACCTTTATCCAGGCCAACTGCATCATCCCCATTCCCACACGCGCACGCATCACGCGGCTTTAGGGGAAGAGGTGGCGAAGGGGAGAGGTCGTCTATTTTCACAGCGCGGCGGGCCGTTTTCGTTGGATGAAAACAATCCCGGCGTATGTGCGTAACCGGATGCTCAACGGGAACAGATCCATATCCTGTACTCAGACTTGTAATAAGCGTGTCTGGGATCGAAGCAAAAATTATTCGTTAGCAAGAAAATTATTCCAAAAAATCGATGGAATTTTATGTAAGAGAAAATACAGAATCAAAGAATTAACGATAACGTCTAACAATAAGTACTTTGGAAATATTGCTATCGGATATTAGATGAATTTGATTAAAATCGGAATAGATTACGATTAATTTAAGATTTGCAACGATATGTCAAAGTAAGTTCATGTAATAATTTATGATATAAATTTCAGTTTAGTAATTATATTAAATATTTGAAGAAGTCAAATTATATTTTTAAAATCTTCATAAAATTTTCAAAATAATTGATTACATTACTAACATTAAAATAGAAATATAATATTTGTCAAAATTAATTCAAATCACAAAAGGTTAAAAAAAAGAGATGGAGAAAAATATATGCGTATGTGTCACTCTATTTTCTATTTTTAAGAGAAATAATAGTTTACTAAGAATATCCTAAAGAGATGCTTATAAAATACTTCCTCATTCAGTGTTTTAACTATTGACGCTATTTTTTACGAAAGATTGATACATTTAATGTGACTTTACAATGACATACAATGAGAAATGGCATTGAGTTTCGATCTTCATGGTAAATTTATCTTTGATTTCCTTCGTGTCAATACAAAATTTCCAGTATCATTGACACGTGACAACTTTAACGCGTTTCAGTATTTGAAATAAATATATATGATCATCGATGAAAAAGTAAACCTATTAATCGTGTCACTTACGTGATTGAAGTTTACGCTTCCCAGAATAAAATCAGGTCATACCGAGATCGGGTATTGCTCCGTTACAGTCGCCAAATATCAGCGAGAGTGAAGAATCGAAGAGTGATGATATTTAAAGGAAAAACCCTCATAAAAAATATATGTTACGCGCAAAGTACATATTTCAAGAGAGCTACCGGCGTAATCTATAATGCAATCGGCCGCCGTAAAGTTCGTACATCACAAATCCGAACAATTAGCCTAGTTACTACACGAAGGGAAAACGCCCAACGGAATGACGTATCTGCGTCGTAAATCTCGATATAGTGAGAACACGAACGTCACTTTTGGGCTTTACAGCTCGCTTATCATACCACCTAGGATGGTTTCCATCACGCGAGCGTTTACAAAAAAAAAGCCAATGACTGTCACGTCAAATCTCTGAATATGATGATTGTGGAGAAATGCGTAATGTCGCGTGTGCGATGGTTGATAGCGTGCCAAGCGCAAATTTAATATTTTCAAGCAATTTCAATACATCGATTTTATTAAAGATAATTAAAAAAAATTTTTCTGCATTTACAAATAATTAAATAATTTGTTATTTTTATAGTGTACCTACATTAAGTTAAAATTTTTAATCAAAGAATTTAAATGAATTACACAGTTAATTCTTGATTGAAATCAGGCAAGTAATTTTCTTAACATAAATCGATAATTTTATTCTAAATTACTTACTTTTATGTGTTTCGTAATTGTAAAAATATGTCAATTACAATCATTATATTATTAAATAATAATTAAATATTACAATTATTTAAAAAATCAACTCTGAATTTTATTTTAATAAAAAACTCTGATATATTCATACACATACATAGCATTAATAAATTAAATAAAATTTTTGCATAATCTACAAGCAACTTATCTCATAATTTAGATTAGCTTATAACGCAAGACGATATAAGCTTTGATCGAGTCTATAATTTTGTAGCATGTGCTACTTCTGGATGCAATCTATTTTGTGGATCGTGCAAGTACTCGCAACGTCGGAATCGCCCATAGATTAACGCACCTGTCATGCATAAATATTCGCGGATAGACCGAAGTACGTTCGCGTCCTCTTCGCGGAAGAAGAGAACTAGAAGTTGGCACATCCCGCGATCACGAGTTCCGGTAAGCGTCACTACTGACAATTCAGGGAACCAAACTGGAATGTGCATGAAATGTGCTCTAAAAATTATACATGTTTTTTTTCATTATGGATATAAGTTTATTTACTTCTTTCTGAAGCTATTTATACTTTAGCTATTAATTCTCACGGTAGGATTAAATTTCACTCATTATATATGATATATTAATATATCATATATATCATAAAAATTGCATAAATTAAATCTTAAAATAGTAATAATGTACTGATAATATGATCAATTATGTATTATCAAGTTAGGATTAAGTAACTACTATGAATCATTATCCATGGCGACATCTTACTGCGTAAAATTTCTTTGTGCAAATATTATAGATAGACAGTATAAAAGATTACAAGATTCTAATTCTTATTAATTAAAACGATCCTGTCAAAGTAATGCGTGTAATTGATTTCTGATTTCAACATGAGTTTCCTGATATCCATGATAATTTCAAGTCTACCTACTCACGCTTATACAGATACACAATATTACATGATCATATCGAATTTTTCATAACGAGACTCTTGCAACCGATGCATCTTGTGCTGACTCTTCTCTATGAAAGTAGAAGTGCGAGCGGAGAAACTTGATATTCAAGATTGCAATTAGTTCCTGCCGTACATATAGAATTTACAACCTGTTATTATCTCGTGCCATAGGATGTAGAAAACTCAGTGTGCAACGACATGCGATTCATCTCTCAACATATTATCAAACCAGATTAATCTTCTTTCAATTTTTCCGAACCTTTAAAATAATAAATAAATTATTACACAATCAAAAATACTTATTTAAGTTGTTTCGAAAATTTTCTGTTATAGTCGATGATCTAAAAATTAATTAGTAGAAACAAGTTTCGTCTGATAATTGCTATATCAGATTATTGGGTGGTCTGTCAAAATACAAGATAGCAAAAATGGATGTCATAAAACAGTGAAATTATGAGATAGGATGACGTTAAAAGAGACGCGTTGAATGGATGCGATTAATTAAATCGTTCCAATTAACGTACTCGACGCTGACAAGAAAGACTGGCGTCGGACTGAAATAAAATGCAAGATATTAGCATTTCTCCTCGTCCGAATTAGCATGCTGCACGTAGCGACTAGCTAGACCGCGATTTAGGCCAATGGACAATGACGATAGCGGCAGTCGTCCTTGCCAAGCAATGTCGTCCTGACGGCGAATCGTTTACGCGACCTGCTTTTTTTCCAGGACATGGAATGAGACGCTAAATGTACTAAATTTACTCTCTCTTTGTCTCTCTCTCTCTCTCTCTCTCTCTCTCTTTCTCCCCATTATTCCGTCTAAAAATTCACAGATATCGATTCGTAGTTTCAGTATGAAAGGCACATTTAGATTGGAACTTTAACTCGCCGAAATTTACCGAGACACATCGGGACGACGAAACATCATGCTCGATCACGGCGCAGTCGCGAATTAAATTAAGCATAATTTAAATTCAGGATATCGGGCTTCCCGAATATCGCAAAAAGTTACCGCGCGCGCCAGCATAGATTTATGAACGGTGGGAATGAAAATTCGTGGTACCGAAGAACCTGCCACCAGATATTTGAGGCAAATTTAGGGGGTCTCATTTAAAGTCGGACGACCGACAGCGGACAAATCATTTTAACGAGCGTTTTATTCAAATCCGCTCCGTTTTTTCATGATCCGAAATGCCGATCGGATCGCCTCTGTTGTTCAGGTTTGTCCCATATCAAACAAAATATCAAAACATGTTCAAAATATAGGGTATTCTAGTTCCTCGATTTGCCCATTCATAGATTTTTTTTAAATATTTCAAAGTCAATTTGTATACGCGATTAAATACCGTATCTTTTTACTGCTTCTCAACGTTTAGCTTTAAATATCTTTACTAAATCTTTAGTCAAATCATGATTTTAAATGTATAAGACTTATTGTATAAATTATATTTATATAACCTTTATAACACACGTGAGAGAGAGAGAGAGAGAAAGAATTATTTAAAATAAAAAAACTCAAATGTTCGATACACTACATAATCTGTAAGGAAGGAGTTATCATACTATATCGTTGTAATACTTAGAACAGTATTCATAGTCATTCCTTGATGAATAAAGAATTTCTTATTTACACATTTGTACGTATACATGCATGCATACGAGTGTATAAATAAAAAATTCTTATTCATTAAGAAAAAACTACGAATATCCCAAGAGTCGATTCGCTTCGCTCGTTCGCTTCTGTTACTTTTAGGAGACTAGAATACCAAAGACCATTTATCTTCATCCACGCTGTCATTTCTTTTCATTTGTTTCATTATCGTGGTACGACAGCCTCGATCGAGACCTGCTCTATTAGCGATATGACGTCGCGTGCACATGCAAAGCCCTTATCATGTGACAGCGCCGAGTGCATTGAACCTACGTGAAAATCTCGCATGGAAAGGCAGGCTGAGCTCAAGCTCTCAATTTAATCCTTTCGTTCGATTACTTAAAACGATATCTAAGAATATCGGAATGAACATTTATGAACAGAAATCAAGTATCTCGTATAGAGCATTCGTCTGCATTTCGTCATCACAATTTTAAAATACATTTCTCGAACGATTTGAAAGATTAGTTAGAGAAACACGATTTTTTAAGACTTTTTAATTCAATATATATATTAATAATATATTTCAAAAATTTTGGAAAAAATTAACTTTTAAACTTTCAGCAATATGGACTTTTAAGCATTAGTGAATTTTGAAATCTGCTATGTATTCTATATTTCACATTTTTATGAAAAATTCACTATTCGTCTAAAGAGAGAAATTCTATTTTTCTTGATAATATACATATGATCTGTTGAAACTATACTCAGAAAGATGAGTGATTACTGGTTAGCCCTGAAGAATAGCGAATCTCGGCCGAGGTCGTATGTCATACACAGGGTGGCATAATAAAAGCATCGATTCACCTGTCGTGAAGTGCTACGATAAAAGGATAACGAGCTTGACGAGACTGAATAGCCGTAGCCTCAGTCGTAGTAAACGCTAGCCTTCGATTCGCCACGCTAATGCTTTCAATTTATCCGATAATGCTCGTGACGCATTTCCAGCGTGAAGAAACGAAATTGCATATAACGAGATACGCGAGCAGAGCTATGCGCCTGAACGTTTAATAGCCCGCAATTAACTCTCTGTTTGGTAAAGCGAAGGCTTACTCTGTACCATAATTATTAACGTAACGTAACTGTAACGGTTGCGACAACCTAATAATCATGCGAGTATTCGGATTACTCACTATTTTTGTGACATCCGCGACTACATTGCGAAATTTAAAAAAACATATTTTATTTATATACGTTTAAATATTAACAAATATTAATTGCGTTTTAGTAAGATAAACTTTTTGGTCTAAGAAAGACCAAACACTCGAAACGGAATTTATTTTTTAGAAAACAGATTAACTCTTTAAAAAATTTGAAAGATTTAAATAACGCAAATTATTTGAAAGTTAAGACAGAATTATTGCATCGTTTATACATATATTAGTAAATTGTACAATACACAGTACTTATAATTAAGCCATCCACGTGCAATGGGGACAGACCATTAATTGAATACAACATCATGTAACGTATTTGCAGTGACGCGTGTATTCGTCAATGAAAGGTACGCGTATGCAATGTCAATTCTTGCCACGGATTTAATTAAGGCTTGCCTATCACTGTTATTTGCGGTCTCTGAACGAAAGGCGGAGGCTCAAACAGATTGCTTCTATGTCAATTCAAAATGTAATTTATAGTAAGTCCAAAATGTGTGTAAATAATTTTGAAATAATTAAGTTATTACTAAAATATTCCTTATTTATTAGACATTATAAGGAAATTATTTTAAACTTACATATAGTTTTATTTCTACCTTTTAAATAAATTTATCAAACAATTACGTAAACAATCACACAAAAAATCTATCGAATCGCAATTTCCGCCGTTCGTTTCGATTATTGACAAAGCTCAATTTAACTTCGCTTCAACAAAAAATATCAAACACATTATTCTATCCTAGTAAAATAATAAATGGCAAACAGACGAGTATCATAACACATACTTGGAAGAGGAGAGACAAACAGTGCCGAGGTGTCGAAACGTGAGGGGAAGAAACTCGAACTCACCACGTTGCTGCTGGTCGGAAATGAGGGTGAACCACGTCTGCAATTAAAAAAGAAAAAACCGCCCTCAAATGGCGACATTATTCCGCACTCGCGGCATTTTTGCGCGTTCGCCCTGTGTTCACGCTCGTTAAACTATGTTTGTATACGTTGTAAGTGAAGTCGGACGTGGTCGGACGCCAAGGCGACACACATGCAACCGATAAAATGCCGCCTATTTGGCAGCATGCGGAATATAGAGAGTGTCTGAATTTGCGATATATTCAGACACTTCTAGGAATGAGACAAAAATGGAACTAGTCATCTCTTTCTCCTTCCCGCAAGATATAATACAATTAATTTTTTAATAGTACAGGTCATGTTTTTTTTAACTAAATAAACTACTTCATTTTTCGCTCTATTTTTTTATGTAATTATGTAATTATTTCTATGTCTGATTATTTTTAATATAAATATGTATCACAGTTAATGTTTAATTCCTTTATATAAACATTAAATTATTTGTAATTCATTTAAAATATTTATATAGAAGGATTTAAGTATGCAAATAATTTATATAAATAATCGTGAGTATGATAGAATTCAATAATAATATGCTGCATTTAAAATATAATACATGAATTATCTATTTTATATCATCTATTAGAGTTTATTATAATCTTAGCTTTATATTACGACATAAGACAATATTATTTTTTAGTAGAGAAATTGTAATTTAATACTCTCAAATGAACTTACGTTTCAATATTTAAAAATATCAATTTTTTATATTTATTTTAATTTTATTTTATAAATATATATTATATATTGTTTAATAATTATGAAAAATATAAGAGTAAACGTATAAATAATAAGCAGAGTTAATTAAGTGGTTCAGAACAATTTCTACTAAACGCTCCTAACCTTCATAAAGTTTTCTCTTTATGACGTCTACAAGAAGATAATAAGATCGCGATTGCATATATTCAGGTCAATTAGAGCTAATTCCTTTCTGTCGCGTAATTAATTTTGTAGTCGATCGAAACGGCGCCTCTTACTATATATAAATAACATGGAGTCGTTTTTGCTGGACCGTTGTTATTTCTATAATTAACGCGTTTATCAAAAATTTTCAATCAGAACAATAATATATCTTATTTATTTAATTTTATTACTCGAGCTATATTACATTATGTATAATAATATACCTCTTATAACATCGTAAAAAAATACAATAGTTCAATTAAAATGTCATAATCAATTTGAAATGAGCCAAATTTGTTTTTTCATTGATACGTTTTTCAAATGAGAGAAATTGACAATAGATAAATGTGTATACGTGTTTTCTCAATACTTATGATATTATAGTATAATTATGCCAATACTTTTTATTAAATATTTCAATAAATATGACGGAAAAGTTATAAAGAAGACACTATGCTAGTGTCATTATTTAGTTTCCCAATATTACACTCAATAGAGGGTTTTTAATTACTGGCATAATAATATAGCTAATTTTGCAACGTTAAGATCGATTGACGAAAAAAATGAAGTGAAGTTTTAATTTCGCTATTGTAACAGAATATAATATAAGTATAAAGTACGGACTTGTAATAATCTGCAACTGCGGGCGCACAACCTATACATTCTAATGGCATCTGCTGTTGGAAATAATTTTCTCGTAGACACACAAGTGCTTGTACAGAGATATAAAGATAGAGCAAAAGAGAGGGAGAGCCAGAGAGAGAGAGATACGATCGGTTTCGTCACATACATCCGTGACAGTGCTTAATTGTTTACGACAAGGCTGTTGCTCCGGCATTCTGTCAATCATTTTCACGTATGTGTGCATGCGTTCGCCACACGCGAATGTATTGCATTCGCTCGATGTAGGAATGATTAAATGCATTGTAGCAATACAATAAAAATAGTTAACTATTTTTTGCAGAAAAAAAACTCCTCTCTCTCTCTCTCTCTCTCTTTCTCCGATATAAATTTATCCAATTGTCATAAGCGTATTCTTGTGAATGACTCAAGAAACAAGTAATTAAAAACAAATTTTTTTTAGATATAAATAATAAAAAATTTAATTGCCTGTTAAAAACATTATAAAACATTACATGAAGTATAAAATAATTTAGAATTTGTAAAAACTTATTAATGGTAGAGTTATGCTGTTAAATGAATCATCTGGCAGTTTTGGTGAGTTAATAAAAAATCCATTAACTCGTTTCGTTTCATAAGTAGTAAAATTTAGATATAAAAATTACGTATTTTGCGAGTTACTATAATCTGAAAATGTCCATTATACTCAAGATTATTTTTAAATTTCGTTGGCGAATTCTATTAACTTTCAGATGACACGAGAAAAAGATGATTGCCATTATCGAGTATGCAGACTATTGCAGACTAAAGGCATCGCATTGCACCCTTTAAAATAAAGCAGAATAACGAGCGAAACAATCCTCCATTTACGATGAGTAACGCCGTAAACAGGATAAGACGTATCGTAAAATTTCAGTGCAGAGTCATTCTCAAACCTGATATTTTTATTTCAATTCCTCCTGACACATCTGCTTGCCCATCGTACTCTTTTCCGCCACCCATCGCGATTAACGTTTTAATAAACGATCTACATTTGTGGAATACGATCGACAGACACGAGGATCATCGACCTACGATGTTGATAATCCCCTGTGCTCCAAAATAGTTTCTTTAAATCTCCCCAAAACGTATGAATTCAAATACGTGCACATACGTAAAAATATATTTCAACCATAAATAATTCGAAAAATACAATGTAAGAAAAAACAAATAAATCTTGAAGAGCTATTTCAATAAATATCATTTAAAATTATTTACTATTTATAACTCTGTCTACCTCTATTTTTATCTCTAAAAAATAATCTCAAACTTTAGCTAATTTTTATTTAATGCTAATGAACAGAATATTAGAATACACTCTAACTGAAATTTAAAATTAATTTCAGATCGCGCTTTTATATCGAGAACAAAGTCTCTGCGCGAGAGTGTATATCTCGTTAAAAAGTCTTACTCCGGTCGTCGCTTCCTTCTGCATCTATTTTCGTTGTACGCGCGTTTGTATACGGGTAGAGGAAGTCGTCACACGAGAGCACGTGGTATTCCGTCCACCGTACCGTCGCGTTTCCGTCTTTCTGCCTTCCTCTGGCGCGGCACGGCGCGTCCGCCGTCGATCCATTTGGCACGTTTATTTCTGTGTTTACTTCACAGTCGACACATAAGCTCCGTGCCACGGGGCTTGGAGCTCCGACCTCCGCAAGATGAAAATGATGGCAACGCTTCTTCTAGGCCTTCGAACTCGCATTAAGTTTCTTCGTTAACTCGATCATGCGTTTGTATACCAAACCGATTTCTGGACCTCGTTCCGATTACACGAATTGTCAATGAAAATGTAGTTCAAAGACAGTCAAATTTAGCAACGCGCGTCATTAGCGTTCTAACTTGCCGCACATTTGTATAGATAAAATTTTGATTATATTTATTATATATTTATTACAATAAAAAAATAAGAGATCATATTTTTGAAAATTCGATATATGTATTATAAAATTTAGTATTATCTTATTAAACATTGTTATATAAAGTTTATTTCAGTGAAAAGGATATTTCTCAGATCTTTATAAAGTCCACTTTTCAAAGAATTAAGTTGAAAAATGAGCTTTTAAAAAACTACGTAAGCTGATCAATAAATTTCACTATATCTTTTCGATAGTTATGCAGCTGACAAATTTTACTGATCGTTGAATAAAATTGCTATATAAAAACATTTAAAATTTAGAACTAAATTAAATTTTAAATTTAAAATACTACCGTATTTTAAAATAAATAATTTTTTAACGGGATAAATATTGTCTACAGTATCCATTTATGCGATTTAAGAAATGCTTTTCCACAAACGAGAGAGAGAGTGATAAGTTATTTTTAAAAACTCTAACCATTTCTTATTATTTTTGAAATTATATCAATTATTAAAATAATAAATACTTTACAAATGCGAATAAAATTTCATAGAAAACATCTCTCATCATATCCATTTTTATCGTAAAACGTTTAAATTACAGTCTTTTGCAATATTTAAAATTATGCCTGAAGATAGGATGATATATAGATATTAATTCGAGAATGTTCCGTCTAAGAATATATTGAAAATATTTTTTTACAATATTTCCTAAAGATGTATAATAAAATCTATATATATGGTTTACCGTCATGGTATTTAGGCATCGATAAAAATACGATGAGAAACTATCTATCTGAACTGTACAATAAGAATTAGCAAATACCATTGATATTCTAAGATACAAATACTTTAATCAGCATAAAACGTGTTATATTGGTATTAAACTACTCATACACATTGACTCCCAGTTACATATAAAGATACAATCTTCAATCACACCATTAATAAGAATCGTACAAAAAAGAATAATACAATAATTATTTTTATTGACGCGCGATTTCTAGTATCTGAATATAAAGCACTGCTTCACCAATTTTATAACAGAAAAAATCGAAATTTTTTACGATATCTAATTACCCATTTAATATTTAAAAGAGAATAATGAAAAATTTCAAATATATATTTCTGTTGTATCTTAAATTAAATTTCCAAAATTTAAAAATTTATAAAATATTCCATATATTAAAACTAATTTTAGCATTTTTAGTCTATAAATTTTTATTCAATTAAAAGTCAAAATTAAATTTTTCAGCACAAAAATAAATTAATAATTTTGAAATTTTAAATACAACCGTGTTTGAAATAAATCGTACATTTATATAAAATGATTTCACTTTTTTAATTGAACATTTTCGTTATTTGAATAATACCATCCATAATATTAAATGTTCAAAATATGTCAAGTTTATTCATACATAAATTATTATCAATGTAATAGTGTTTGTTTTTAATTGCATTACCTACCTTGACATTAATTGATACAAGATTCATTTTCCAGATATATATCAATGAACAATCACAGTTAAACCGTTTATTATCATAAAACTTTTCCAAGACATTTTTATTCAATACAGATCTAAAAATGTAAAATATATCTGCACGTATATATTACATATATGTTCTATAAATATGTGTGCATCATATATACGCCGTCAATAAAAAATTCAAAAATATCAAACTTCCAAATAAATTATATTAATATTTATAATTTTTATTGGCCTTTACAACGACCAGAAAATTTCATATGACGATTACTAACAAAAGCCAAAGTGCGAATGTTGCATCGAGCCTAGGGATTGATTGTGTGATTTTGGAACGAGGTGAAAATTACAAAAGTGAACAAAATTTACTAGGTGTTGACTAATGAAATCATAAAATTCTAATGAATTTGCTCACTTTCGTAATTATCACCTCGTTTCAATATCCGTAATCGGCTTCCTGATTCATCGGAATTCAAAATGACGCAGAACGGGTTGCAGAGAAAATTACGAAATAAGTCGTTAGCCAAATGCTGCGTACTTGATATAATTTTGTACTCGTGTAATTTTTCTCGTCGCGAATCCCCGCGCAAAGAAAAACACGCGCGGTAAAGATGGCTACGCGAATGAACGTGCGCGCTCACCTTGATACGTCTCGACAAGCATCGCAGAGAGCGATACAACAACGCGGATCGCCTCATCCTTCTGCGTCGATCGCTCGTTCAGCCACGCGTATTCCGGATATGTTTGCAAAGTCATTGACGATAACGGGGACGAAAACGATGGAAAACGTACCGCTCGCGTTCAACGTTTCGCGATACGCCGTATCCACGCGCGTTCGAACTGAAGCTACCGCGTTCCGTGCGACTACTGAGCCGCCGCGCGGCGCGCGCACCAATCAACGCGCCAATCAAATCAACTGCCGCCAATCTATCAAATGCGCGTGCTATGCTTATGTTATATTGGCCGCGTTCCGTCAAATGTTTATTTTACAATGAAATTTTGTAATGAAATTTTACTATTGCAAGTTTTCTTCACTAAAATATTAGGATTATTTTTCTGAGGCTACGTTCCGAAAAGATCGAGCACGATGCACGTGATGTATCATTTTCTCCTCGTCCTTCACCGAATATTAAACAAACATAAAATAATACATCATGCTTAATATGTGCTTTACGGAACCCAGAGTCTATCTAAACTTTTTGGAGTAGAATCTCACTCTAAAGGGTGAAAACTGAATAAGTTTTGAAAAAGAGTGGCTCATTTTCGATTTTTAAGAGTGAGATTTCACTTTTCAGACTGACAGTTTATTCTAAAAGTTTTATAGAGTATCTGAAAGTATAATCCAATCAGAAGTTGTAAAAGTTGCAAACTGTTGAAGAAACAGTTGAAAACTTCTAACACTTGCAAAATAAACATTTTATACTGAATACAATTGCATACCTACGGAACGAGTTGGCGGCAATTGAATTTGAATTATACGCAACCGATGCTTGATCAGAGAAAAATTATTGAAGGAAATAAAAGCGAATGTTACGAACACAAAATAACGCGAGAAAGATTGTAGGAAAGGAAATATATATTAAAATGGATCGTTAGGCAAGTACCAGCTGCGATACGATTTCCGCGTGATGTTTTTTCTGAGAATTTTCGCGCGAAGAAAAACGCGCGCGGCGATAATGGCCGCACGAGTGAATAAGGTGCGCACTTACCTCGATGTGAATCTGCAGGCAATAGGATGCGGGTCGTCGCGATGAAACGGTGGTCGTCGCATCCTCTCGCGTCGGTCGCTCGTTCACTCACGCACGTCGTCGGTGAGTCTGCGACGTCGTCGACGGCGACTGGGACGAGAACGGTGAATAATATGCCGCTGGCGCTCAATGCTCCGTGATACACCATAGCCGCGCGCGTTCGAACTGAAGTTACCGCGGAGTCCGCGGTCACGTGATCAGCGTACCGCCGGCGGCGCCACGCGGCGCGCGCACGCGCCAATCGAATCAGCGGCGGCCAGGGCCGCGCCCGCCATATTGTACTTCCGCGGGACGAGTTGGCGGCGATTGAATTTGAATTATACACAGTCGATGTCGAGCCGGGGACGGGGGGAGATGTAATGCTTACACGGCGCGTTTCTAGGCGACGGGCCAAGCTCGCGCATGACATTTGCGCGAGTGAGATGAATCGTTACGATCGTATACATATACACGCCGCGACGATGAAAACAATTTCGTCGAGGGCATTAAATAGGAACTGTATGATTTCAGAAGGACTTATATGTGACTCGTTAGATGTAGGCAAAATTCTTCCTCGAGTTTACGGAAAATAAATGATTTCGTCTTAATGCATAAACGTTTGATTTCGTTTTATTTTGAAGAGCGCGTCATTCTCTTGGCAAATGGGCGATTATTGAGCGAACAATGGGAGATAGTAAACGTCAGGAATGTTTATAGATTTCACGTTACGAGTTTCATACGCGACGCGACGTATGAAAATGTTTGTGAAACGTTTTAGGCTAGCGAGCGATATAATAAGCTATTAGGTCGATATAAATACGCAATTGCACAACTTTCATAGCTGTTTATTTTTATGGGAAAAGGGGAGTAATTCACGCCACTGTAAAACCGGCGGCTGTCACGTATCGCCGAATATATTCTGTCGCGATACGCTCTAGTGACTTTGCAAAGTGCAACGTGAGTCCGTCTCCGACCAAGTCCTTGAATCCGCATTCTGGCGTTCTGCAGAGTCCCAGGGGCTCGCACCGACGCACTCGTGTCATTCCAAATGATAAAGCCCCGCTGGGAGAGATTACAGCTCACAACTCTCGCGTTTTCATGCGTCGTATGTACTTCAGTCGCTGACAGCCGGCGGCGAAATATTTTTATTCGTCATACAGGTCATGTTCGTAATCGTCGGATGCTGGCGATATCGTTCTATTCCTGTCTAGCGATCTAGTGACTTTCGATGCGACGTAAGTGCATTGACGGTAGTGCTCAGTGACGAGCAGACTGGCGACCAGCGGCAGATTGACGACGGCGAGGACGACGAGAAGAAGCAGGCTGGCGACGGTGAGAACGACGAACATCCACGAAAGATGTTGCGAATCGGCGCCGAGTAGCTCGTTGAAACTCTCGTGGATGAGATGCAGCGTGCCGCGCAGGGCGGCGCCAAGCGACTCGCCGGCGACGCGGCCGTCGCCGCCACAGCAATCATACGACATTTGACGCCGCGTCGCTGTCTAGTATGAAAATAAAAATTGCGAGTACAACGCGACACGACGCGGCGCGATGCGGCACGCGCCGCGAAGTCGTGACTCGGTCCCGTAAGGAGATATCGAGTTCCGCGACTGATGCGTATGTTGAATTGAACGCAACGTCGACAAATGGGACGAGATCTCGCGAACGTACGAACGTGCGTGCGTGCGTCCGTGCGTCCGTACGTCCGTTCGTCGAGGTACGGCGGCGTGAACGCCAAGCGGGTTTTCGCTTTCAACTGACTGAAATCGAATGAGTACGGATCGCACGCCCGCTGCTCCGTCCGCGTGTGGGTGCGTCGCGACGCGGTGCGTCGCGCGTGCGTGCACGCTCGCGGACGCGTCCGACCCTGAAATCTCGTGCTGCGCGATTAATACTACAAATATATATCGAGCGGACATTATTCACCATTTCTATTTTTTACACAAGAAAAAACATTTTGCATTTATGTTAGAGAAACGATCCACTTAAGTCTTTATTAAAATTTTATGTTAAATGTTTAGTATATTCGAGTATTAATTTAACACAATATGATTGGTATTTGAATATTTTTGTGTTAAATTGATATTCAATATTTCTTAATTAATATTAAAATAACAATTTATGAACGTAACGTTAATAAAGTGAAATAAATCCATATAACAGAAAATAATATATTTTATATAAGGAAACAAAATTGTTCGCGTAATAAAGAAACCTGTCAACGGGCGGGCGAAATGACTCCTCCGTTTTTCATTTTTTTAAAATTTTATTATAAATATCTTTGCGTAAATGTGAAATTTTACAGGTTTGAAAGAAAAATAGCTTTTTAAAATCAATATATCGCAATCATCAGCTATAATTAATAATAAAACAGATGACTATTAAAGGCACGTGAAACAAAGTAAAGACGAACAAAATTCGTCACTTCTCAGTTAAATTGAAAATTTCGTTACAACATATTACGATATGTCACTGTACAAGAAACAGTGTGAGTGGTGCTTTAGCTACGCTATAGCTATATCATCCTCTCGAGTCCCTGAAAGCGCAGGAATGTCACTCCGCAACCAACTGTGAAAGTAGTATTAATTGCGACTTTTTAATGCGCCGACATTTTTTCGATCAGGTTTTTCTATGTTTTTTCGGGGAAGGCTCGAAAACGTAACCTGTCTTGTACCAGCAAGATTAAAATAAGCGACAAAACATTATTACTAAATTAATAATAAATGAAATATTTGTAAAATATAAAAATTGAATCAGCGCAAAGAAAATTATACCAAGAACTAGAGAAAATTATATACAAATTTATTTGTATCATATAATACAAGTTTTATTCGTATCACTTAAAGTTAATATTTCTCACATATCTTAAGTGTTATACATCTAATTGATACAATATAACAATGAAATTATTGATGTAATTATACAACGTGTCCGGTAAGTTTTTGACAAAGCACTCGTGCGTAGATAGAACGGACTAAACTGAGTCGAAAACATGTCCTCGACTATTTTGCAATTTTCGCAATAGTCAACGAGATATTAATTTCTAAAGATTGACAAATAAGTGAATAAAGTCGATGCACAAAACAACTTTAAGATTTCTTTCAGAATTCTTTATAAAATATCTTAAAGATGTTTCTTATATAAAGAACTCTTAAAGGAATCTTAGCTGTTTTATTGATTTTAAACATTCTGCTTATTGGATAATTAAGAAAAAAGGTTACAAAAATCACAAAATGCTTTTTGACTTAATTTAGCCCGCTCTATCTACATACGAGCGTTTTGTCAAAACTTACCAGATATCCCGTATTTTAATAAATATTTTGTAAGCGCCACAGTTCCATATCTCTTATAAATGTCAATAAACTACTTTTTTTCATCATTTAAATTATATTTTGTCTTCAATTTATCTAGATCCTCCATTTTTTTGTCAACATCAATTCGCTTAAATGCTTTATTGCTCTGGTAATATAGAACCACCAAATAACGATTGCATACGTTGAAACCACTCAAGTGGTCACATGCATTCTTTGCGTCAAATATATCTTCGTACACAACAAATGCTGTACCTCTGGTCTCTGCCGTGTTACCTCTAAAATAAGAATCATAATTTTAATTAAATTGTCATAGAGAGAGATAGACTTTATTTTGACTGCGTCAATTGTAATAACATAATATTTACACTCTAATTTGTCTGATAGCTCCGTATTTGCCAAATATATCGTACATTTCTTCAGCTGTGATTTTATATGGTAAATTCCTGATGTATAATACTCTATTTACTTCGGGTGGCAGCCTTACCTAAAATAAAAATTTCATTTATTACAAAATAATAATATACAGAAAGTTAGGTTAGAGTTAGCAGTGAGATCGTAATCTGTCGATAATGCGTAAATCATTTTATACATTTACATTGGCGCGACGTTGCAACATTGCCATAGTCATTTTGGCGAATTAGTTTGTTTACTGAATCTCTCGTAAAGTAACAAAATATTTTTGACAATCAAACGTCCACTAATCAACAATCAACAAGAGTAGCAAGGAGTACCAAGTTCAAAGATTCAGATGTAACATGGTGGAAGAAGACAGGTGAGTCAACTTGAGTGATGCGCAGTAACCGATTTGATTAGCCAATCAGAATTGGGTCTTAATATGGAAAAAGCAATATAGACCGGTATTCATAGGCCGCGGTCCGATTCTTGCTCCAACGCTTAAAAATTATTTCATCCTTGTCGTTTATCAAATGTTGAACGAAGACAAATAATGCTCATGAGCATTATCAGCATGAATCGGACCACGGCCATAGTCAGATCTTATATTCAAGACCGTCTTAAGTACGATCTTAAGAAGTCACAAATCAATCAGAAAAGTCGCATTAGCGTCTTAAAATATTACTTAAGACGGTCTTGAAATAAGAACCGACTATGAATATCGGCCATATCTGTCTCCATGACGTAATTCAAACCTGTCATTAGGCTGCTTTCACATGCAGCATAACTTGCGTAAGCGTAACTTGCGTCAGCCAATCAAATCATCTCAACTAGAATAACGCGTAGTAGCTGATACAATTTGATACGATTTGATTGACCGACGCAAATTACGTTTAAGGTGCATTCAGATGCAAGTATCAAGCGTCAAGCAGTGGAAGCAGCAACCAATCAGCTGGGCGATACGGGTAGTGATGTAAAAAATATTTTTTACGCCACTGTAACATTCGCTTCGTTGATTGGTTACTGCTTCCGCTGCTTGACGCTTGCATGTGAATGCACCTTAAAAGATGCCTTTTCATGCTGACACTCAATACTCATTTTCAGGGTCAAAATAGGTCCCGTTATCAAAATTGAATCTTGATATTCGTCAATGGCCTAGTTTCCACCGAGGGTTCAAACTGGGTCAGAATACAAAAACAAACCAATTACAATCGAGCATTCCCTTGTTACAGTGACTAATAGCGAATTCGATTGGACACACTCAGTGCGCACTGGTGCACATTAAAGCTGTCGTACACGAAATAACGTAAAGCTATATTTACAAATAAACATAGAGATCGATTAAATCGTGAAATACTTAATACATTTTATTGTACTATTAGGTAATATAAAATATGTATTTCATAATTCAAAATATTTACATTTCATTTTTACACTTAAATTAAATTAGTGTACAACGGCTTTAATATGCACCAGTGCGCACTAGTTCTTCCAATCGAATTCGCCATAAGTTTCCACCGAGGGTTAGAGCTGGGTCAGAGTACAAGAACTGACCAATCACAGTCGAGTATTCTTCTGTACAGTCGAATGACAGGGGAACACTCGACTGTGGTTGGTCAGTTCTTGTACTCTGACCCAA
>NW_017257968.1:1040147-1043518 GCF_001594055.1 Mycetomoellerius zeteki
TTCGGAATAGCGCTGATTGGTTGCTTCAATGACGCATTCTCTATTCCGCAGTCTTTTTCCGCACCGTGTGATTTCACCCTAACCCTCGGTGGAAACTTATATCGTTTTCGTTTGGGGTGCACTGGCTGCACTCGGTGTCAAGAGCGTGTTCGATTGGCAGTGCCAATGCGCACTTGACTAGTGTCACGTGTTCATTTGACCGCACGACACTCGCGTAGTGCGCACTCAGTACGCATTAAATGGCACGAGATATTTTGACGATGCCAGTTCAGTGCACTGGATACATATATAGGATATCAGTGCACCGTTTTGTCACAGTATAAAAGGATATACATTACGGACAAGCAAATCTGTAATTTATAGCATGCAAATGTGTACAATTATTGGCAAGTATGTACATATATAATATTCTTGATATCTTATATATTATTTAATTACATATAGTAAAAAATCATTACTTAAAGTTATGAACATGAGATGTCGAGGTTATTTTTTTGCGTTCTTTCTGCAGTCTAGTCAAGTCCTTACAATGGCTGCGTTCAGCAGACTCAACAGTTTTGCAACCGTTTTATGATTGTCTGCTGAGATAGGACCATTATTCTAGATCTAAAAGTATGATCCAATCAGCTCGAAAGAAACTTCCAACAGTTGCAAAACGAACGTTCTGCTGAACGCAGCCATTCTTACAACTCGAAATGACACTTCAGCTTTAGCACTGAAAATCTTTGCGTGTTCTTTTGAACTTGCACTATTCAGTGCAACCCATGGAACTCGTCCAGTATTGATGTGAACTGAGTGCGCACTAGTGCGCACTAACTTTTTCCCAATCGAAAACGCTATTAGTGAGTCAAATGTTACAGCCCTCTGACACTCTGGCTGCGTTTGTTTATGCAGTTACTGCTGCAGATGTCGTTCGTTTATTCTACCAGCGAAGATGACTGCAGTGCAGTTTGATGTTCGTTTATGCAGGGATTTATACCATCTGCGCAGCTACATTGAAGTCAAGAAGACTAGAACTAAGGAGGATCAACTCGCGTGGTGGGGGTGAGTCAAAAAACGTCCGCGGCTATTCACACGCTGTGCAGCGGCACTGCGCATCGTATGAAAGTTCGATATAAGAGCGACAAAGTGACGATTATAGAGCGACAACTATATAGAGCGACAGAAAGGACTAATGAAGCGCAAGAGTGGGGGAAGTTATCCGTCGCCACTTTTTGCCTCACCCCCACTACCGCTATTGGCACGAGTTGATCCTCCTTAATTCTAGTTTTCTTGATTGAAGTCCTGCTCAGGGGGTCAATCATGAAACTTTTCACGCAAACTTGATTTTACCTAACAATCACATAATTTTTCCTCTAGAATAAAATCGTGAAAAGTGAAAAAGTTTACAATATTTATAATAATCATTATAAAATACCTTTATTTAACATGTATAATATACTATTTTCACTTCCTCTTTATATTTTAAATATAAAATTTGTGTTAACACAAATTTTAATCAATCACTTAATGTTACGCGAAACAAAAGTCACTAGTAAAACAGTGCTAACCACATTGTTTTTAAAAGGGAATTAACATGCGTACAATATATTTATCTTTCACTTTTAACCATCAACCAATTTGATTAAGGGTCACCAAGCTTAGTTAACTTAAAGCCCATTCTACAATTGCGTAAGCGTAGTTGTAAGTGGTTGTAGTTGTAAGAATTAACCTATCACAGTCAAATATGAGGAGAATATTCGACTGTGATTAGTCAATTCTTACAACTACAACCACTTACAACTACGCTTACGCAATTGTAGAATGGACTTAACTGGTCAGTTAAGTTAACTGAGCTTGGTGACAGTGGTCCTAAAAGGGAAAAGTGATATACGCGTATTTCGTATTTTACTTTAGTAAATATTTTGTAACTTCTTTGCTTTGTGACCTCATGCGCATGTGCTTGGTTACTCTTTGAGCCAACCAAGTTCGCAGGACAAAGCCAGTGATGGGCAGTGTGGGAATAAAGTGACGCATGCGCACTGAACAAACGCTATGGCTGCTCAGTAATGTATGTATCTGGGTAAAATCTGAGGTATCGTTAGGCCCCTAGCAAGGAAGGAAATATGAAGGGAGTTACAAAGAGAAGAAAGTTCCTTTAAACTCTAAGGAAAAAGTTTCATGATCGATACCCAGGATGCTCTGCTCGCAGTACTGCGTAACTCCGGATCTACAATAGGTGTTTTAAGCCTTAAATAAGGAATTGACCAATCACAGTCGAATTTGAGAAGAATAATCAACTATGATTCATCCATTTCTTATGACTTAAGACTAAAAACTCTATTGTAGATTCGGAGTAAACGAACGACAAACTGCGCTGCATGGTACCGCCAGTTAATAGCCAGTTGTATTAGATTGTAACAAAATGAATTTTGTTAAAATATCTTTAAATAAAAAGGGTGAAAAATAAATGTTTAAAATCGTTTAATCGTTAAAAAATGTTTAAGATCCTAATGAAGTAGAAATAATTCAAGATAAGATAATGTATAATGGAAAATATATTGCCTCGGTAGTCTAAAAGCTTAGAACACTCGCACGGAAGGTCAGAGATCCGGGTTCGACTCCCAGCCGAGGTAATATTTTTCGCAATAAGAATTAATTATTTACAGATTTTAATGTCATTCATTATTAAGATCATTTAAAGATGCGTAATAAGCATCAAAAATTCTATTGGTAGATACGAACCAATGCGATACGAGCAGTCATTCATGCAGAGGTCCGTTCGGTCAATTTAGGTCATGTGACTAGCAGATGACGAAGCAGTGGATGCGCTATCCACTGCATAAACCATGGACACAGGAATAACGGGACGGAACAATAACTGCGGAGGATGAAGCCATTTAGCGGGGAGGGAACTATGATCACGTGGTATGTTTGGTGCCGCATTGGCGATTGGTTAAAATCAAGCAGAATTTGCGCAAACGCAGCATCTTATTATTTTGATTGTCATGATACTGTAATCCGGTACAGATTAGAAATAATTAAAACTTATAAAGGGAATGAGAAAAAGAAAAGAGTGAACGGAGAAAACATCAAATTTTATAATTATTTCGAGATATACACATCTTGAATAATATATATTCTTATATATCTCTCTTGATATATTACGTACTTATTTACAATACCACAGTGTATTATAAAATACTATAAAAATCGCATACCAAGTCGTCCAATATTAGAATAATGTAAACAAAAAAGAAATACTAATGTATCATATCACCGGTAAGAAAGATTCATGTTCTGTTTACATATATTAAGATTATATTGTATTATCAAAATAGTATTAGGTGCGCAACTAAGTTCTCGCTGTTATTTTGATGAAAATGCAACTT
>NW_017257968.1:1043880-1045001 GCF_001594055.1 Mycetomoellerius zeteki
CTTCGAAGGTTTTTGGCCTTCCTTCACGCGGACGGTCGTCAACATCGAAATCACCGTCTTTGAAGCGACATTTAATAAATTAATTTTATTCAAAGGTCAATAGACTTGCAATTGTATGTATGCACACAATATATGTACATGTATATTATAATATTAGCTGTAATAAAGTTTATTTGATTACAAAACTGTAAACAAAATTTATTTACACAGCAGCAAGTTATATGCCATAATAAAATTCGTTAAATCATATTCTCATGTGCAAGGTAAATAAAAGTAATCTTTCGGTTATGCTTGAATAGAATAATATGTTTCACTTATATTTATACATCTCATTTAGTAAGATTGCAAAATATATTAAATTTATTACACAATTAAAAAGTTAAATAAATACAAATAAAAACATTAGAGATATTTATATTTATAGATTTTAACTTCTAACTATTTAGTATTTTTTAACCTTGATTGAGGTATATATTTATATAAGACATTAACGCTTCAATATCGATATATGATAGTTTATAAATAAAACATTCTCTCTCTCTTTCTCTTTCTGTTTATTTTCAAAATATCTTATCATAACATTTATAATTGCAAATGAACTACAAACAAAAGTTTTCAATTTCGCGCGTTTATGCTAGCACCAATCACTAATGCTGCACTAATGTACCACGTGACTACAGTCCTCCCCCGCAAGGCGGCTTCACTTCCCTCGCCTAAAGCACAGGTTTATGCTCCGTCCTGTTATTCTTATATCCATGGCATAAACGAATGCACCCTCTTATTGCATATCCTATAGTATTGTGACTACTTAATGTCACCGAACCGCTAGATGGCGCTGGCAACTTGTATCCTGCATAATATATAGAGCATAAGATATTGGCTGTGTTCCAAATTTACTGTCAGCACTGCATTCGCTCGTGAGCTCTCGTGCAGTGTGGACCTTTACAAGCCTGCGCTCTGCTTTGATCTCCCGTGCTTCCCCGGCTTTGGCCTGCTTTCCTCGCTATCTGTGCTTTCCGCTGTAAGGTAATTCTTTTCCTTTCACGCGTAAGTAAGCTCTTTTCTGCCTGCTTTCTAGGCTTTTGTCCCTGCTATGCAGGAAGGTGTCTCTGCCCCGCCGG
>NW_017257968.1:1045011-1046730 GCF_001594055.1 Mycetomoellerius zeteki
CTGCCCCGCCGGATGCCGGCGGTGGCTCGGCACCCATTAGTAACCGACTTTCTGCGCCCCTTGAGGAATTTGATTCTTTTTTCGGACGTGTGAGCGGTGATCATGACGCTGACGATAATAAGCAGCCTTCGATTGCACATTCTATGCCCCCGCCTTTGTCTAATTGGCAAAAACCATCGCCGGTTACATCATCCGCGGGTGAAAAGGCGAACATTAATCTAACAAAGAAGGGCAAGAGGGGGAGGGCCGCGCGGACCTCGACTTTGCGTGATCTCTCTCCGCCGGTTTCTACAACCCCGATTTCTTTCTCGCGATCGCGCTCTCGCTCTCACTCTGGATCCAGGTCTTCGTTAAGTGCATGTGGGGACCGGGAAACTAACCCCTCTTCACTTAATCATGATATTCCCATGGATATGGACAATGTTGAAGTGGACATTCAAACTTCGGCTTCGCGGGCTTCGCCTAAAGTTGATAGTGACAAGAAGGGGGAAAACCTCCGAGCAAGCGCGCTCGTGGCTCGACAATTGATGGTGAGGATCCCTCATCTGGGCTGCCGCTTAACGTGAACGGTAACGATAACATCAATGTGAACGCTGTTGATACCGGTCACCTTAACCCTAACATAACCTATGACAAAGGAGATCGGGCCCCTTACATTGTATTCGTAAGACGCACTGTCGACGGTCCTAATAATGATACACGCCTTGATCCTATTTCGGTTGCGCGAATTGTCTCGCGATTCGCCAACGGAAAGATTCTAGAGGTTAAATCGGCAGGTAAGAACAAAGTAGCCGTGCACTTTGGTGACTACGCAATTGCTAATCGTGCGCTCTCACATCCGAGTATTAAGGAGGCCGGTCTCAATGCATTCATCCCTTCATTTAACATTCTCCGTACGGGTGTCATTAGAAACGTGCCTCTCGACATCTCAGAAAACGATGTAGTGAACCTCTTCTCGTCTCAGTTTAAGATTTTATCGGCTAAACGCTTTAATATTAGATCTCGGAAAAACGGCAAACTAACCACTTCGCCCTCTAGATCTGTTCTAATCAAATTTCGCGGCCAATTCCTTCCACGAGCTGTCACCTTTATGCATGTCAACTTCCCCGTTTATCCCTACTTTCCTAGGGTCTTAATGTGTTTCTCATGTCTTAGATACGGTCACGTCAACGCTGATTGCAAAGGTAAGGCGCGATGTGCTCGTTGTGGTAATGAAAAGCATGCTACTCTCGATGACTGCCCTCGACTTCGGCTTCCGCCCCACTGTTGCAACTGCGGGGGTGAGCACCTGCCGTCTTCCCCGTTGTGTCCCTCCTATTTGAGGCAGAAACACATTTACGCTACGGCGACGTTGGAAAATATTTCGTACACTGAGGCTCGCCTCAAACTAGGTGCCACATCTCTTTCTCCTTCCTCCTCTCCCCCTCCCAACATATTTCATCCTTCCGACTTCCCTACTCTCCCACATTCCTCAACTCAGGTCCGTTCTGCCGTAAATTATAAAGATCTCAACGCTTTTGAACTAGCATACAATGCACGCGAACCAGAAACCCTAACTCATATTCCGGATCTTTCTTATGCGGCGGCTACTAGCAAGTCCTCTCTCGCTTCTACTTCTAATGGTTGTCTACAACAGCCACCTCCTCGCGAGTATCATCCGTCTGCTCACTCCTCTGCCACTCACAGTCATCACAGTGTCTTGCCTCCCAACAGGGGCAG
>NW_017257968.1:1047174-1053167 GCF_001594055.1 Mycetomoellerius zeteki
TCTTATTTTTGGCCGAAACTTGTGTAGGTCCCCTGCATGATTTTCGTGTGCGTGGATTCGATTGTTTACGCATCGATTCCAACTCGGCCAACATTAGGGGAATGATGGTCTTTATTCATAATCCGATTATTTACTCACCTTTAGACCTTTCCTCCCTGTTCGACGACTCTTTCAAGGCTCTAGGTATTTCACTCATTGTAAATAATTCTCATTTAATTCTTATTGGTGCATACAGACATCCCAATGCTCCCGTCTCGGCTAAGGTCATCTCTTCTATTACCTCTTATCTAAATAATCATGATTACTCAATTTTGCTCGGTGATCTGAACGCTCACCACCCTATGTGGGGCGGCTCTCGCACCAACTCGGCTGGTCGCCTGCTGGGCCGATGTATTGATGACGATCATTTGGTAATACTTAATCCTTCCTTCTCCCCATCTTTTTCCCCTCCTGGTTCTTCCACCATCGATCTCGCGATCGCTTCCCCGCGTATCTCCTCTCTATGCGACGCTCAAATCTTGCCAGACCTTCTGGGCAGTGATCATTACCCTATTGAGGTTCGGATTAATTGCATGATTCATACTTCTTCAGTTTTCTCGAATAAAATAAAACTTACCAAACCTCAGTGGGATGAGGTTGTACAATACAACGCGTCTACATAACAACGCGGACTCTATCTCTCAAGATATCAACGATATTAATCCTGATGACCCGGTCACCCAATACAATATTTTTATTGACTCTATCGCTGCCAGCTATGAACGCTTCTCTCCTTCTAAGCCTTCTCCTTCTTCCAAATCTTCACGGGCTTCTTATTCCAATCGGGGCCCTCCGCCTAATCCCTGGTGGAACCCTGAGTGTTCAGCCGCGGTGAAGCGTCGCAGCAATGCTCTTAAAATCTATAGACTACACCCCACAGTGGATAATTACGTGTTTTATCGCTCCGTGGTCTCACGTACCCGTAAAACTCTTCGTAAGGCCAAGCGTGCCAGTTGGAGAAACTTTTGCGGCTCACTTGATGGCATGACTCCTACAGCGGATATCTGGCGTATGATCAAGCGCTTCCGTAATCGCCGGCTTGTGCCTTGCAATTCGCCTGCTCTTAACAGGTGCGCTGACATCTCTCAATCTATTGAGGACGCCATTGATAAATTGTGCTCCCCTTCCTGTCCTCCCCCTACCCCTTCGTTTCCTTTGCCATATCGTGGTAAATTAACCTCGACAACCCCTTTACTCTCAATGAACTTCGAACTGCTCTCCAATCAGTAAAATCCTCCTCCAGCCCCGGCCTGGACAGGATTAACTATCGCATTATAAAAGCTCTCCCCATGAAGCTCCTTCTTGCGCTACTATCTATCTACAACAATCTTTTTCGTCGCGGGGAATCATCCATTTTCCCCTCTCAATGGTCCCACTCTCTGATACACCTTCTACCTAAGTCTAATAATAGTGGTGTTCGCCCTATTTCCCTCACTTCCTGCTTTCTCAAGATTATGGAGAGAATGATTCTAAACCGGCCCTATTGGCTAATCGAGGCTCCTCCTTCTGACCTCTTACCCAACAACCAATTTGGCTTCAGGAAATTTCGATTCTGTCAAGATAACCTCACAGCCCTAGCTGCCAGCATTCACTTGGGCTTTCTAAATAAGCAAGCAACGGTAGCGGTTTTCGTCGACATTAAGTCGGCTTTCGACAATGTTCTACCTCAAATTCTTTTACAAGATCTTCGAGATTTAGACTTCCCTCCGCTTTTATTATCTTTCATTTCCAACCTCATTTCCCATCGTACAGTTCAATTTATTAGCCAGGGCACTATCTCTGAGCCTAGAACCTCGTTTAAAGGCACTCCACAAGGGTCTGTTCTTAGCCCTACGCTCTTCAACCTCTATTTAAGAGGTGTAAATGACGCGCTTCATCCGGACACTGAACTCCTTCAATTTGCCGACGATATCGTTATTTTCTCTTCATCAAAAGATACCAGGTCGACATTACAATCTGTTGAACTTTCCCTTCAGGGACTGGAAGTCTTTCTGCAAGAGTGCGGCCTTGAGATCTCACGGCCTAAAACGCGGCTCATGATCTTCTCTAATAAGAGGTCTACAACGCATATGAACTGCTCTATCTCTTTCCAGAATCAGCACATTTTACCCTCTCCTACTGTTCGCTTCCTCGGCGTGCTACTGGATCCTAGGCTGTCTGGCCAGGCTCATATGTCATTCATCATCGATAAAGGCAGACGCACACTCCAGATAATTCAAGCTCTTAGAGGTACTTGGTGGGGAGCACACCCTCATATGCTCCTTACGATATATAGGGCCTTGTTACGTGCGTCGATTGAATATTCTTCCCATATCTTTGGCTTGACCCAGAACAGTCAATCCCGTGCGCTGCAGATTGTTCAAAACCAAGCTTTTCGCCTTTGTTTTGGTTACCGCATTTCTACTCCGCTTAATGTTATCTATGTCGAGACAGTTGAACTTACCCTTTCCTTTAGATTCCGACTCCTTACATCGCGATACTTCCTTAAGATCTCCTCTGTGCGAAATCATATTGTCGTCGATAAATTACATCAGCTCTGTGACACCGCTGCGGAAACTAACAGAATTGACTATTTACATGCCCGCTTTCCAGCCGCTCTTATATTCCATCGTATTTGGACATCTTATCACTCCTCTATTGACTGTTCATTTACTTTACCAAACTTTAGATCCTCTTTCCGCTCTACTTCCATTTCTCCCCCCTATACGTCTCTTTCTCTTCCTTCAGTGGATTCATCTAACTTTTTTCCTATTCCACCCGCTCAGTCTTTTTTCAACCAGGAATTACAGCATCTCACGTCTGACTCAGTGTTATTTTACACCGATGGGTCTAAGGTTGATCACAGTACGTTTATGGGCGCGGCTGTCTTCTCCCCGCAGCTGGAGGCCGAGTTTATGTTCAGACTTCCGTCATACACCTCGATTTTTTCCGCTGAAGCATACGCCATTTATACAGCTATTACTCTATCTATCGATCTTAAATTACCTAAAGCTTCTATTATTACAGACTCTAAGAGCGTTCTCGAGGCTGTTAAGAGTTACAAAAACCCTTCCAATAATTACCTTATCCCACTCATCAAATCTGTAGTGGAGGAGGCCGAATCTAAGGGCATCGAAATTTATTTTATTTGGATCCCTTCACACAGAGGTGTCGAGGGCAACGAAAAAGCCGACCAGCTCGCCAAGCGCGCTATTCGTCAAGGTATTGAACCGAATTTTAAAGTACCTTATTCAGACCTGTGCGCGGTCATCAAACAAAATATCACGGACAGTGCTTACCATTATCTTGAGTCACAGGCGGATATCAAAGGCTCTTATTTTTTTTCAACATTTTTGCGAGGTCCGCTAAACCCTGGTATTACCGTATGAAAATTTCTAGAGATATCGTCATGATCAATCGCTTGCGCGCTGATCACTACAACTTAAATTCTAGCTTACACCGTAAGAACCTTGTTGAGGATCCCTCTTGTCCTTGTGGCTATCCTCAACAGGACATTTTGCATATGATTTTTGATTGTCCCGACTTCTCCGAGGGCGCACGTTTATTACATCGTTTCATCAACCGAGCGGTGTCATTGCCTTCGGGTGATAGACTAACTAAATTTGCTAGAGCCATTTCTAAGCCGTCGGAATGCCTTGGTAGACGCATTCTTAATTTTAGTAAATCATGTTGCAGGCAATTTTGAGCTTTAAACTTTCGCGCCTCCTTGTGACCTGCGCAGGCGCCCCGCTTCCGCTCTCGCCTCTCCTTTCCGATCCTAGCGTAGCTTTGCTCCGCTTTTCATGTGGCACACTATCGCGAGGTCTTGGCGCTGCAGCACGTTGCTCCTTGCTTGACGCTTTTGCCACCAATGCGTCTGAACTCATTGTACGCCTACTAACATTTTGACGCGATCTGGCCGTATCGACCTCCTTTTACATGTTGGAGGCGGGAGCCACTAATTAAAAAGAAGAAGAAGACTGTCAGCACTGAAAATGCGACAGTTCACGTTACGTGTACTATAGATTTTCAGTACAGGCAGTCAATTTTGGAACATAGCCATTTTGTGTATGTATACCTGCGTGATATGCGTCCGTCGTTCACGTGCTTTGCAAGTTTTTGCAAATTTTCGAAAGTTTTCCTCAATTTTTATCAATTGAGACAATTGAGATAAATTGTCATAGAGGTTAAAAGTATTAAAAGTATTAATTGAAATTATGACGCGCTGTATTGTACCAGAATGTACACCTGGTTACAATTCAAATAACGAAAAAGTACATTTCTTTTGTGTTCCACAAGACGAAAAAATCAGAAATATGTGACAGGCAGCTATAAGGAGATGCGATTTTATAAAATCTTCGCAGGCTGTATGTAAGAAACATTTTTTAAAAACAGATATTGTATGGCAAGCAGCTGGTTCTAATGATCATCCTGGTACTCCTACTTTTCTTCAATTATATAAAATTCTCAGTACTTTTACTGTTCTAAAATCCCCTTCTTATGGAAACTGCTTTGTTAAGAAATATGAACCACTCATTACCATAACTGATATAAAACATTTATGTCAAAAATCAAATAATGTTAAGTTATTATTAAAATTAAAAGATAAACTGGATTACGTTATAGATCAAGATCATCAAAATCATTGGATTTTTGAGGATTTACAAAACGAAGATTTTTGTCAACCGGAAATCACAGACTGCATCATTTATCATACGACAGGTTATTTATGTCATCATTTTTTAAAACGCATAAGATGTGATATTTGTAAAAATGCTTTTTTTAATCCTAAAGATTCTGAAGCATATAATTCTTTCTCTGCCAATAAATACAAAAGAGGGATTATTTGTATCCTCAAATGTAGAACTGTTCGATTTTCTAAAATTTTTAGAAAAGTTATTTTATAAATATTGTTATTATACAGATGTATACGACGCAATTTTAGAAGATATCTACACAGAACATATAATTTTTCCATGTGAACAGCATAAAGATATTGTGTTAGCACAAATAATAGAATTTTATGTTCTCGTGCGTATACGACAATACTGTAATAAAATAAATAATGAACAAAAAAAGTTAATCAATATGTAAAAAAACAGCCAAATATTATAAAATTTAAGAAAGTAAATTTTTATTATTTTAACCCTCAAATTCCACACTGCTGATGCGAATTCGCACCAGCAAAAATTTATCCATTGCTTTTTAAAAATGTAATTATTAATATTATTAATAACGTAATAACTATGAAAGTGGTACAATTAACTCTTAAAGCTATTAACTTCCATTGTTAAAATTATTCTGTAATTTTTTTGTATAATATTACATTTGATGCAATTTTTTGTCACCAAATATGGCTGGAAATTTTAACAAATAAATGGAATAAACAAATTAAAGCCTGGTTTATGCTTCGGCATTAATCTTAATCTTAAAATTAGTCCTAACTTAATCTTAAGTACTGGTTTATGCTTCCCTCGAAATTCAAACTGCGCCTGCGCATACGTAAAGAAACATAACCGCAAACTGAATCAGCAAAATGAATCGGCGACGTAAAATATTAATATTGACATTTGGATTACTACATTCATTAAATACATTACATTATATTACATTACATTACATTCATTACATTCAATTAAATCCGCGTCCGACATCTTTGCTCTTTCATTGGCTCAATCTTAAGGAATTAGGACTATAGCAAGACTAAGTTAAAAGATAGGAACTTTCTGGGACTAAGATTAAGACTACGGTTAAGACTGGGGAAGCATAAATGATCTTATGGCATTCTATGTTGCCAACTTTTAAGACTAAGATTAAGACTGAAGCATAAACCAGCCATAAATGATTAAATTATGATAGTGCGATATTATATCTGAGACCACTGCGACTCAGTTCAGCCGGTTCGACCTATAGAGCGCCTGGCCCTCTATAACCTGCATGGCCTATAGGCTACGTTTACACCGTATGCTTAGTCC
>NW_017257968.1:1053392-1079707 GCF_001594055.1 Mycetomoellerius zeteki
CTGTTGAGTCTGCTGAACGCAGCCATAGGGTATGTTCCGAAATTAACTGGCAGTACTGACAGCACTGCTTTATCGTTCCAAAATAGAATTTCTTACTATGATCAAGAGCTATTTTGGACATTTAGGGGATTTTGGGGGATTTTGTGTACAGTTTTTAGGGAATTTTTAGGGGGAAACAGAATTAATTTAGGGAATATTCACGCGAACCATGTGGCAACACTGCGATACGATTTTATCGACAGTGTCAGAAAATGGATGTAGTCACGTAGTTTCCAAACCAAAAATGGATGTACATACTGGCGGTAGTGTACGGGCGTTTCGACGGTAACAGAAAAAAGGCCTCTCTCCGACATGGCCTCTCTCAAGTCTCAGGTATCCCTCTGGTCAAAGTAAGAGCAGCTGAGCATAGTGGAGCACAGCTGAGCAAAAGAATAAAAATGGCTTCTTGGACGAAGTTTATGCGCTCCTTTTCCAGAAAATATTCGACGGATGCTCCTAAATTTAGTGGTACTCATGGCGCTACAGGTGAATATAAATGAGAAATTCTGATAATTTTAATATATTATTTACATATTTGAATACAACGGTATTTGTATGCACAATGTCGCACACTGGCGAATATTTTTTACAATAAAGTGCCGTTTTTGTCAAATGTTATTAAGACTTGAGTGCGGAGTGTCTTTATATTTAAATAATGTTATGTTGGCGTACAATGTTTTATAGATGAAAAGAAAACGTATGAAGAATGTTAAATAAATTATCAATGAACATTACATAACAATAACGCTGTGTACTTTACAGAGCAAATGCAATTGATGTGGAAGAGGATCTCGTTTTTCGTAGGCTTACCAGCGATAGGTTTGGCTATGGTTAATTGCTATTTGAATCATCAAGCACATCATCATGATGAACATCCAGAATTTATCGCATACGACCACATGAGGATAAGAACCAAGGTATCAAAATATGAATATATATATATATAGTGTCAAAATGCAAGAAATTGATACGAACTTCTAAAATACAGCCTTTTTTTTATAATACTTCCTTTATAATTAATATTATTTTTAGAAATTCCCATGGGGAGATGGTAATCACAGCCTTTTTCATAATTCTAAACTGAATCCTCTACCCGATGGTTACGAAGAAGAATAAAAAGTGGTTCTTTTAGATGGTAATAATTATGCTTCACATTAGCATTCTTTATAACATATATTATAACATGTATGCATTATATTGGCTTATGAACAATTGAGTCAATAAATGATAGATATGACATTTATATTTTTTCCATACTTATATTTTCTTGTCAGATTATGATTTGACATAATTATAAACTCACTTAATATTGGATATAGGGTAAAGCAGGGCTTTTTCGTCCACTTGCGAAAATGTTTGTTTCTGAACAGCACATGTCATGTTGATAATTTGAAGCAGTGCTGAAATTTATTTATAACTTTCAGCCGATCGGAATTTAGATTGTACGTGGGTTGGTGAGGTAAGGGACAAGAACCAAGCTGAAAATCGGTTGAAAGTTGCAAGTAAATTCCAGCACTGATTTAAAAATTGTAATTGTGCTCTCAAGAAGCAATCATGATTGTATAATGTAATTATAAGCACGTCACTGCAAAGAGATTTGTTTGCTATCGTGAATTTTTTTATTACTTTGAAGTTGAAACTGACGGAATAGCTCACCTCCCCCCTACCCTATATTGAATTTATAAGTCTAGATGACGTTTTTTTTTACCGAAATATTTAATATTATGAACTACATTAAATTAATCAAAGATCTGCAATGAAGGGAAAATAATTCTACCTTTTATTAATTTTATGTTTAAGTATTTATATCACATAGAATTAAAAAATTTAGAGTTCTCAAATATGATTTAAAAATAGCATCAATTAATATGACTTTGTTTATCTTTATTAAAATACAATTCTTTCGTGATATATTTCTTTCACATTTTGATATATTTCACATATAACGAATGTAGTTACGACAAATATATTATCACATCGCAATATTTAATTAATTGACGAGTGTTTTTTAAATTGTAGTAGTATTGTCAAATCTGGTATAAGAATATCAAAAACTTAAATATATCAATTAAGTTAAACTGAGCAGGAAATGTAATTGACTTGATGTAAGCTATTTATCCTGGTGGAAAAAATTTGTCCGAAAAATATAAAAAAATGGCAAGTTCTAACATATTCAAACAGTATTACCGAAATTTGATGGAAAGTATCCCATTTTATCTGTATTTCCCATATTAATTGTCCGAATTTGTACATTTCAACAATTTTCGGAAACATTTAGGACGAATTCGGACAAATTCCACCAGTGTAGGCATACAAATTATGTAACTAAATTAATACTTTACGTTGTCTATACATTGTTGTTACTTATATTTATATTGGATAATACAATATTTTAACAAGGAATGTGTCTTTTACAGTTGACTATTAAAAAAATATCAGAGAAAAAATTGAAAATTTCTGATTTCCTATGTCATTTTTTACACAAATGCAATAATGAAGACATACATATACGTATCCCCACACACACACACACACACACACACACACATTCATTATTGCGTGTGTGCGTGTGTGTGTGCGTGCGCGCGCGTGAATTATATATAATTATATATAATCGCCAGTTAAATTAACGTAAGCTCGAACAATTGCACATCACGATTGCACAGTTGCAATTACAAATGTACCGGTATAGTTGTGAAAAAAAGTAACATTTCAAAAAGTTAAATATGATTACACTCTTCAACTTTTTCACTATTATTTTTTTCCTATTATCAACAAAAAAACGTAAAATATTAGCGTGAATTATTATATATATCTTATAACTAATAGAAAAGTTTTGTTACGAAAATAACACGTCAATATAGTTTTAAATACATGTAACAATGAATACTGCTTAATTGAGAAATGTTTTGATGCTAACAATATGTTAGCAGAAGATTATTGTATAGAGTACTTAAAGATACAAATATACGGTTTTATACTACTCATCGATACAGATAATCGAATTACGACCCTTGCATTGCTTGTAGTGTTCCGCGTTCCAATGTAAAGATGAACAACGTTTGGAGCAATAATGAGCTTCCAAGCAAGCCTGACAATATACCACACTTTTGCGTTTGCAGCGTAAACAGAGCCTCTCATCTATCTCATCCGAAATTCCTAAATTGTCATTTATATCCAATGAATTTTCATCATTTTCAATTAACGACTCTGAATTATTTTCAAGAAATGCATTTATATTTTTCATCTTCTCGAATGATGATGGCGATATACTCCTAATGTTCAAGATACTCGGCATGCTATTGGAGTCATCGCTTTTCAGGGAAAGATATTCAACATCATCGGCGTCAAGAAAATCAGTTTTGGCGGAAACTTCTGTTTCATTTACATCGAGAGAATCGTCTCTTGGAAAGGAATTAAGTGCACGAGTACGCGATTTTCCATATTTTTGTTCGGATACATGTTTGAGCTGTTCATTGATTGCTTTAATACCACTGTGAGTATCCATTTTCGTCTTTTTCTTTTCTATATCTTCAAGAAGTTCTTGAGTGTCTATATTTATCATTTCCTCTTCTATATCTTCAGGAAGTTGTAAGTAAATTGACTCTATTGAGTTGTCTTCGATACTTGATGTATCTTCCGGATCTCTAAATTTTGATATTTTCTGAAATCCGATCTCCTCTATTGTTAATAGTGATTGCTCACTATTTTTATTGGCCATTTCAATAATACTGTAAGTATCTATTTCCGTCTTTTCTTCTTCTATATTTTCAGGAAGCTTTTGAGTGTTTATTTCTATCTTTTTCTCTTCTATATCTTCAGGATGTTTTAAATAGATCGACTCTATCATGCTCTCTTCGACATGCAATGTGTCTTTTGAAACTTTATGTTTTAATGACATTTCTTGAAAATCGACCTCCTCTACTATTAATAGCTCATCATTTTCTTCTATTATATCTTCATGTTTCTTTATAGTATTGCTCGATTGTATCACACTTTCTCTCATATTGCATTCATCTTCAAACTTCAATGATACATTCTGTAGCTGCATCTTTTCTATTTCTAACGACTGGTGTTCATTGAGTTCCTCATGTTCATTGAATTCCTCAATGTCTTGTGTTTCAGTTTTGAAATCTTGATGTGTATTAGATAAATCTTCCTTAGCAGTGTTTTTGAGAAGAGAGAATGATGTTACTTTCACAGAATCGCAGCTTATTGTATCAAATAGTTCTATTGAATCTTGTGATTTTAAGTTATCTTCTTCAAAAGACGATATCTTATCGCACTGGTTTTGCATCGCACTTTCGTCAATATACAGTTTCCCAAAACTTTCAAATGTTTCAGTAGAATCATTACTTCGTTCATTCGTAGGATCTTGTTGCTGTATATTTAAGCAAAATTCTGATGTTGCTTCGACGTGTTCCTCATCTGCGATATGTGGCTCCGATATTTCGGTAGATTCACATTTCTTTCCGAGATATTTTCTCGGAGATATCGATTCCTGTATGATGTTTGATGAGGACGATTCTGAAATACGCAATATATTCAATGGATCAGATTGTAGCTTTGTGGAATTTAATATTCCAATATTCTCTTTGACGTTATCACGCATTCCAACTCGTAAATTTTTATTGGATATTTCATTATTGGTATTATATACTTTTTCATTTTGATCTTTCGTGTTATACTGAGCTTGTGATGTCGCATCGTTTTGTTTGCTACTATTTAATGTTACAATGTCAGAAGTTTCGCGTATGTTTTCCATTTCTACATTACTAAATCTCTTGTTTATATTATTTGTTGTAATTTCTGATTGATCTTTTGTGTTCTCAGTTGACACATCCTGTAATAAATTCGGTAGACTTTGTTTAAGAAGGGAGGAATCATATAAACTTGTCACTTTTAGAAACTCGTTAATTTTCGCATTATCTTGCGTTTTCGTTTTCAAATTCTTGGCAGACATTTCTGAGATCAACTTCTTTTCCGGCGACAATGTTTTTGTACTCTGAGATTCTTTTTCCATATCGATCAATGAACTTTTTTTGGATTGCTTCTTTAGTGTATTATCTTGTTCTTGTAATCTTATGTTTTTTGGAAGGGATTTCTTAGTTATCACAGACGTATAAGGTGACTTTTCATTTGATGCTTCTAAATTACTCTTTACCGCCGTAAATTTTGGACTCTTTGAAATATTCGGATCAATACTTTGTTCTGATTGCTTTTCTAAAATCCTATTACATTCTAAACTATTTTCATTGTCTTGATTAAGTTGAGCCTTCGTTAACTTGTCTACGGATGTTTCTATTGTATTCGCTTGTAATGTTGACTTGTTTTGTGACGTATTATCTTGTGAACTTTTTTCGACGGATTTTTTAACGGTCTGTGACTCGTTTATCATGCTCTTTATGTAATCATCTAAATTTAAGTACGAGTAAAACAATATTATTCTCTCATTATGTACTCGTTCGAATTCCTGCTTGCTAAGTAAATTTTTCAGTTCGTCCCACATGATAAAATACGATTTTATTTGATCACGCAATAGAATTTTCTGAATGTCCGTTAGAATCGCCAGATTATTAGAGAACGTAACTTTGTTTCTTTGCTTTTTTCGTTCGATTTCGGACAAAAATAACACTGCATTATTTTTTTTTGGAGATATTGTAGACATCATACTTTGTAAAATACTCAATCTTTGCGTAGAAGTTTCCGAAACAGTGCTAACATTTTGCAGTTTATTGCATCCGCTTAGAATTTCTTGATGTGCATCTTGTTGCAGATTTATAGATTGTGACTTCTTTTGCATGAGATTTGTATTTTGTGACTCTGCTATCTCTGCTTCTTTATTCAGTACGTTTTCTTGCATATTTTGCAATGTATTGTTAATCGATAGATTAATTGGACATATAGATATATCTTCGGATATTACACGCTGGCTTTTTACGGTTGTACTGTTAATTGGATTTTTTGATGTGATGTGTGATTGTTTCGTATTGATTGTAGGAAGCATGTTTGCATTCCCTTGATTTACTGGCAATTTATGTTGCGACATGTTTTGTTGCATATTCTGCGGGATATCGTTAATCGATAGATCAATTGGACATGTGGATGTATCTTTGGGCAAGATGTATCTTTGACTTTTTTCGATTGCAGTATTGCTAATTACATTTCTCCACACGACGTATGACTGTTTCCTGTTGGTTGTAGGAGACATTCTTGTATTCCCTTGATTTGCCGCCAATTGCTGCTGCGGTATCTGCCACACGTTTTGATCTGGCAAAGTATTCTGAACAGGATGCGTTTGTATGTTGCAATGTGCAGATTGAGATACAATAAAATAAGTTTGTTTTGGATCGTATTGCGGCAAAAACTGCGTTTTTCCTGAAGATATTTGAGATACTTGTGGATTGCAGTTTACTTGCTGCTGATTCACATTTGTGCTCCTATGTCTAGCATTTCCCATTGCAGCGTTGGTTCTTGAGGTATCAGGATTTATTGTGAAAGATCCAGTTAAGTTGACATTGTCATAGCCTGGCACAGTTTGGCGTATTCCAAGAGAATTATTTTGATTTGTCATAGGCGGTGGATAAACTGTTGTTCTTGAGTTTATTTGCGATGTCTGAGGATACATTTGTTTCTGTTGTTCCATGTTATTAGCAGCAGATGCAGTTGCAGTATTGCTAATTGTATTTTGTTGCAAAGTGGTGTATACTTGTCTCGTGTTAGTTGTAGGAGACACGTTTGTGTTTCCTTGATTTACTGATTCATACGAGTGCATATTAACATTCGATGATGAAATATTACTCATAATTACCAAACCCTGTTGAACGCCAACATTCAACATATTTGCTGGCATATATCGGCCTTGTACCGGATGACTCGTATTTTCTAAAGATTGTTGTTGATTAACGTTCGGCATATGTGACTGTGCTGTAGGTGGTACATAAGACATATATGATTGATGAATATTTGGCCTAGATTGTCTCGAGTGTGGTACTTGTGTAGAATTAGCCGAATTTCTGATCAATTGCTGCTGGCTGATATTTGGGATCGTTGGTGCTGGACATGGCATTGTTGAAGATTGCATGAATGTATCACGATTTGGTATTCTCGCATCTGGAAATGAAGCATTTCTCGAAAACTGTTGCGCGTTGACATTCGACAATGATGCATTTGAAAGTAATCTGCTAATATTCGGATATTGTAACGAGTTTGCATAATTTTGTTGTGAAAAGTATAAGTCATAACAAATTTGCACATAGTTCTTCAATTCCGAAACTGTCACTGGTTGATTTTTTGGCATATAAAAATTAATATGAATCAACGTGCTGTCAATATCCTTCATATTCAGCCATGTTTTCAAGTTTTCTAAGTCTTGACTTATTTGTTGCATAGTTGTAGATAATCCTTGTACGTAATCTTTAGGAAAATTTATTCTTACATGATTATATTGATTAAGACTGCGGCAATATCCAACATGGGTGCAGATATTTTTTATTGTAATCTGTATTAAATTTCTGAGAGCGTTGTTATTATTTGGAGTATTAATTTCAACCGGTGCAACCGCGGAACTTGTATTAGGTGAGAGGTATGTATGTTTAAAAGTGGCGTTATACGATGATGGCGGTGGCCGTTTGGATACTGACTGAGAAGATGTTGATTGAGAAGATGTAAATCGAGGAGGTACTAATGAAGGATGTCCTAACTGAGGACATGTTGATTGAGGAAGTACTGGTTGAAAAAGTATCGATTGAGAAGGTGCTGATTGAAAAAACACTGATGGAGGTGCTGGTTGAAAAGATGTTGATTGAGGTGCTGATTGAGAAGATATTGAATGAATAGTTGCCGATTGAGATGCTGACTGACAGAATGCTGAGCATACACTCCTTGGAATTGATGCATTCGGACTAGATTTCTCGACACACTGACAACTAAGTTCCGCAATAGAACGGACTCGTACTTTCTTATGTGTCATATCCGAGGAAGTTTGTGGTAACTGTTCTGCTACATCAGGCGTGTCGTATGCAGCTTTAATTGATTTAGAACTATTTTCTGTCGTTATCTGCGGTTTCTTTCTCTCGACAGACAATATTTCAACTTCTTCAACCTGATTATGCTCCACCACATTTTTAGTTCCCTCTAAAGTTGTTTTATCTTGAAAATTTTGTTCTTCGTTGTTTTTCTGTTTGTCGTTTGTGATAACCTTTTGTGACTGTTTTCCCAAATCGGATGTATCGCACACAAGTCTACTTGAGTCAAGATTGTTTTCAGTTATTATTGGAGTCGTCTGTATGAGAGATTGAGTGCATTCATCTTTTTCTTTTTCATCATCATAGGCTATCATATTTCTATCTTCGTTTAAAATTGGACGGTCTGGAGAATTTCGTTGTTGAGAATGATTTTCATCATCTTTAGTAGTAGGACTAGAATCACATATGATTTCGTCAGTCTCGGCAGTAACATTAACATTATCTAATGACGTATTGTCTTCTTTTTCTCTTGTATTTGTGATCTTGCGATTAGACTTTTCAAATGTTCTATGATCCATCTGCAAAAGTTCATTAAGAAAGCTTGGGTTATCCTTAAGTGTGTGTAAGTTTTTGATACATGTATTTACTGCAGACCAAGGTGCTTTTAATGAAAATTTCCGTGATACTCGAGATTTTAATTTGGGTTTTATTTTTATTTCTACTTCAATATCACTACTGTTGTCATCATCTGTTAAGTGAATGTCCAATGAGCAATTATCACTATAATTTGATTTGCTAGATGAATTTGACTGTGATATCGAAAAAGAATCGTTACTTTTTTCTTCCGAAGAATTTTTTTTTAATTTTGATGTTATCATTGAAAGCTGATCAATTGTTTTTTCGTCTTTCCCAATGTTATCGTTACTTGATAACGATAAATTTTCGACATTTTTTTCTAACATGTCACGATTGTCTTTTTTGCCAACATTGTACGATGTTGATTCAAATGTAGACATGATTAGCAATTCCAAATTTGACGTTGCATTTTTTTGCATGTTTTTGCGTTGCGCTAAATCAATACTTTCGACATTGCGCATTTCTTGATTCTTTTGCAGATTTTGTAATGCAGATTGTACACTTACTTCTTCCGCTTTCTTGTAAGTGGTATCTGCTTTTTTTTTTATATTTTTATTTAAATATATATTTTCTATACTCATATTTTCATCTAAATTTATTTCAATCGTGGACGGCATATTATGTTTCGCGCTAATATCACATTTACTATTATTTTCCGTGTCGTTAATTGACGAAGAATTCTGTATACCCTGTTTTTCTGCCGAGACTACATTTTCTATATTTTCTGACTCATTAGCTGACATGTTATGCTTACATATTGCTCTATTTTTTACTTTGTCATCTTTTGCAATATCGTGCATAGAGTCATGGTTTTCGACACTTACAGTGGAATGAATTTCGCACTCAGAGTCGCATGAATTATCGAATTGTACTTCAACTGGTATTACACTCTCTATATTTTCCTGTGAATTATTGACAGGTGTATCACATTTACATGTTGATACTCCATCTTCTGTCTTTTCGTCTGTTACAATATTGTCCGTAGAATATTTTTCGATATTTGAAATGGAAATGCACGAATTATCGAAATTTACTTCAGCCGATATTGTGCTCTTTATATGTTCTTGCGAATCATTAGATGTGCTGTGTTTATATATCGATGATGCTCCATCTCTCTTTTCATCTGTTATAGTATTGTGTTTAACGTATTTTCCGGTATTTACAGTGGAATTGCACGAATTATCGGCCATCACTTCAAGCGGTATTGCGCTCTCTATATTTTTCTGTGAATTATCAGGTAACATGCATATCGATTCATCATTAATTGATTCGTCATTATTTATCTTCTTTTTTGTTGTAATATCACATTTTTTGGTTCTTGCAATGAAATTCCCTAAATTATTAGATTTTGCTTTAGCTGGTATTGCGTTCTCTATATTTTCCTGTGAATTATTAGTTAACGTATTATTCGTATATATCAATGCTTTATTTTTTATTTCCTTTCTTGTTACAATAACATTTGTAGCACAATACTTCTTGTTACAATTAGAAGAATCGCTTGAATTATCAGATCTTATTTCAGCCGGTACATCTATATTTCCTTGCAAATTATTAGTCGACATATTATAATTACATACTGCTGCTCCATCTTCTATGTTCTTTTCTGTCATAGCATAATACTTTTCTTTGTATGTAGAGGAATTGTTTGAATTCTTAAATTTTATTTTAGCCCAAATTGCGTTCTTTTTATTTTTTTTTACATTTTTCTGAAAATTATTATCTGACGTGCCACGTTCACAAATCAATGCTTTTTCTGCCTCCTCGTCTGTTGTAACATTGGACGGAGAATATTTTTCGGTGCATGCATCGGAATCGCATGAAATATCAGAGTACATGTTCTCTGATATATCTTTTTGTGGATCATTGATAGAAGTGTTTATACGTTTACATATCGATATTTCTTCATCTGTTGTAACATCGCTCATAGTATCAAACTTTTCAGCGCATGTGCTAGAATCGCATAAATTATCTAAGTTTATGTTCTCTGTACTTTCCTGTGAATTGTTAATTAACGTAGCACATTTATCTAACGATGTACTATCTTCTATCTGTTTTTCTGTTACAGCATCGTGCAGAGTGTATTCTTTGTCGGATACAGTAGAATCGTGTAAGTTGTCGGACCTTATTTTATCTGGTATTGTGCTCTCTATATTTTTCTGCCAGTTATTAGCCGATAAATCATGTGTTAACTTATTTCTTTCAAAAATATATTCTACCTTTTCTTCTGTTATATTATTATGTAATGGCTCATCAAACTGTTGTTTATTTTTCTTCAGATTCAACAGAATTTCGCGTTCCTCTTCACTTTCACTTGTGTCGGGGTCGAAATTGCGTCGAAAACATTCATGAAATTTTGCTCGTATCTTTATAATCTTCATATTATTTTCTTTCCTATGTCGTTCCCTTATTCGCTTCAGGAATTTAGAACTTCCTCTTTCTCTTATTATACATTTCGTGCTCGCCTCATTTCTTTGATTTGTTGTGTGAACTAATTCATTATCGGATAGCATTTCATAGTGAGATATTCCAATAGTACTATCTGCTACTACTTTTTTTGGTGACATATTCACTTCATTCTCTCTTCGTACCTTTATCAACGATATATTGCGATCTAAACTTCCGGAACGTATCTTTCTTTTAATTGTTGTTTTAGAATTTGTTTCGATAGGTTGACTCTCTGTTTGCGGATTTTTAGATTCTAAATATATTTTTGCTTTATTAACATCTTCCTTTATGAGCATTTGATGTAACACTGTATCGATATGTTCAATTGACTTTTCTGATTTTTCTGAAGCAGACACGTTTTGAATCTTACCTATGAAATTAATTACTTTTACTTTTGCATATGTTTTTGATTCTGAAATTATTGCATTGCTTGAGCTAATATTACTATCAAGGATATTATCAGTTTTAGATTTATAGGAATCTTCTTGTGATATATCTAACAGTTTGCTTTTTACTGGGGAAAATTCTTGTCTTACTTCACATTCTTTCTTTTCCTTATGTTCTCTTCTAAAAATATCTTTCAAGGGATCGATGCTACTTTTAGAGTCTGAATGTTCCTTCAATTGAATTGGTATAATTATATCTGATGATTTGTTTATAAATTCATGAACAATATTTTGTATATGTTTATTCAGCGATTCATCCTCCGACGAGGAAAAGCTAGGTGACGCTTCAATAGCAGATTTTTTTGCAGAAATATCTCTATAATTTGTTGATGTAACATCAATATGAGAAACATTTGTTGTTACTTTTTGACTAAAATCTTGTTTAGTGCCATCTGACGATTCTTTTCTGGATAAATAACACTCTTGAATCTTATTTTGACACGTTTTATTAGCGTCCACCGCATTAATCAATATTGTTCCAACAGCAGCGTTTGGAATTTGTGCATCGGATGTGTGTTGAACAATATCTTGCGAGTTGTCTTCTAATCGGTTGTTTTCGGCATCGTCTCGATGATTGTTTTGCAACCTTTCGTTGTGAACGAAATTATGCTTATTATGCGATGATTGCAGTAACTTCTTTCTGAAACATAAAAATGTGCAAAAACGAAAATATATAATAATTGTAAGTGTATTATAATAAAAAAATGTGGTAAATATACCGAATAGCCCCCCCCCCCCTTCAATAGACCTTGAGTAACTTCCAACAAGTTTTAGCCGTCACTCGTTATTTGTTAAAAAGTTATTAAGAAGAAAAGTTTAAAAAAATAACGTCTCTTTTCTACTATGTAAAACAAAAATTCTCTGCTTTAAAATAGATTTCCTGCTTCAAAATAAAAATTTTCTTTGAAAACGTTATTTTTTAAATATAATTTTTGTTTTTATATAGTAACATGTAGGGGCGCACGACTTTCTATGCTTCGCGTGGAAAGCAGAGGGGAGGTGGAAGAGAGGCCTTGTCTCTCACGTAAAAAGTTATTCCCCTAGTCGGTCCATCTTAAACCTCCCACCTGCTTAGAGTCATCCACCTTTTCATACAAAGCGGAGAAATAACTAGCAACTTCGATTGTTAATAACTTTTTAACAGATAACGAGCGACGGCTAAAATCTGAGAAATGGGATGGAAGTCGCTTCGCGCAGAAAATCATGCAACAGTCCTTGTATTGATTAATTTATTTTTACTTAAACAAATAATTGAATCAATAATTAGTGCCTATAACAGCCAACACCGGATAATAGTATAGGTATACATTAATTTATTCTACTACAGTACTACATTAATAAGTTATATACGTTTAGACCTACTACAAACATTGAGACCTGAATAGGACCCTACTAACCGTGGGGGTCAAAGTAGATTAATAAATAGATAAATAAATAGATTTGAATAAATTAATGCGCACACTACACACTATCCAGTTGGTTCTTATAGACACTTTTAATTATTGATTTATTTCATTAAAGTCTATTGCCTGGTTTATGCTTCGGTCTTAATCTTAGTCTAGAATTAGTCCTAACCTAATCTTAAGGATTGGTTTATGCTTTTATCTGTTACCTTAAATAATTTACCACTTAAATTTAAACTTAGTCTTAGAATTAGTCCTAACCTAATCTTAAGGACTGGTTTATGGTTTTATCTGTTACCTTAAATAACTTACCACTTAAATTTAAAGCTTCTCCAACTGTTTCTTACAACTACCTTATTTTTGTAATTTGAATTTTTTTTATTTCAAACCACATCAAATTGTTGGACACATTCAATTAATTCCGCATCTGACATTTTGCTCTCAATATTATACGCATGCCCATGTCTTTTTCTTAAGGAATTAGGACTAAAGTTAAAAGACAGGAACTTTTTGATACTAAGATTAAGACTACACTGTTAAATTTATAGTGTTAAATTTAATCTAACGTGAGTCGCTACTGCTTCTACTAAATATATAGTTATTTTTTATCAAAACGATAGTTAAATTTGACATTATATATCGTGTTAAATTGACACTGTATAGTGTCAAATATAAGTATTGCTTTAGCATAAACAGTGTTGCGCTTAGATAATTAAAAATTATCTAGATATAGATAAGATAAATCACACAAAAATGTATCTCAGATAAGATGAAGATGATTAACTGTACATTAATCTAGATAAAAGATGAAATTAAAAAAAATTTTATCTAGATAATTTTTAAGATAATTTTGTTTTTAACTAACTATTAGGCAGTAAAACGATTTCTTCATCTCTAGATAACTTTAAGAGATATCTCCTAGAATACAATAGAGATATCTCCTGGATAAGGATATCCGCAACTTATCTGGAAGTGAAGAAATTGAGCATTTGGATACAAAAAATATTTTCATTAATCTTTATTTTTTACGAATAAAAGTGTTTTGAACCGTGTTCTAACAAACGGTTTCTACGTGGAATTAATATTTGTTGTCCACAAATAAAAAGGCGCTCTACTGACGCTGATAATGGCAATGTGTCATATTTAAAAAAAATTTGTTTGACGTGTGGATACAAATTAAGAATATCTAATTCCTTAGATTTATCTTCTAAATATGAAAGTATTTCAATGTCTTTGAATTATGACTGATGTCATACTAATCCCAGTTTTATCTATATCATAAAAAAATTCTCATCATTGCTACTACTAGAAGTTATATAGAAATTTTTTTACGATACTCTTCTACAATCTTAGTTAATTTAAAAAAGATTTTATCTAAGATAAGATAAAAATAATCTATATTCTTAACAATCTAAAGATAAGATAAAGCCATTTCTTCATCTATATAATTATCTAAATAATTTTATCTAGATAATGGAAAACACTGAGTATAAAATAACGATATAATTGAGGAACAGTGGCGACTCACGTTAAGTTAAATTTGACACTATAAATTTAACAGTGTACGGTTAAGACTGGGGAAGCATAAACGATCTTATGGCATTCTTTGTTGCCAACTTTTAAGACTAAGATTAAGACCGAAGCATAAACCAGGCATATATTTTCATACAGAGTTTGTCCGAAAAATAATGTCAATGACTTTATTGTGAAGCGACGTCGCAGCGCGATCGGATCGGTTGGAATCGGTGGAGGAGGAAGCTTACGAACGCGCGGTCACTCAGTCGTTTTTGATCATTCGGTGAGTAAAGACAAGCTTTTCCGTAAAACGCGTTTTCGTCTCCTGTGCAAGCCGTAATGCAGCGCTCGTTCGAACAAAAAATTGCGATCAAGTTTTGTGTGAAACTCGACAAGTTCGCAATGGAAACTGATGATTGTTTGTCAGATCGACAAGTCTACCGGTGACACAAGGCTTTTTTAGAAGGCCGTGAAGAGATCAACGATGAAGCCCGCACTGGACGGCCATCAACGAGCGCTGCATTACGGCTTGCACAGAAGACGAAAACGCGTTTCACGGAAAAGCTTGTCTTTACTCACCGAATGATCAAAGACGACTGAGCGACCGCGCGTTCGTAAGCTGACTTCCTCCTCCACCGATTCCAACCGATCCGATCGCGCTGCGACGTATAGTCGCTTCACAATAAAGTCATTGACATTATTTTTCGGACAAACCCTGTATATCGTAGATAAATGATTAAAATAGCAAAAAAAATACATATATACATATTTGTTTAAGAAACGAATCAGTTCTGCTGCGCAATATGTGCAAATTAATATTATTTAATTAATAATACTAATTTAATTAATAATATATTAATATAATGATATACATTAAATAACAAAGAACTCCTTTATTTCAGAACAAACACTCATGCACATTGATTCCAGAAATTCATTGAGCAACATTTTGGGAGGTGAATAACGATTATTACTTGCACGCACACGATCGCGCCTGATCGAATCACACTGCAATTCGATCAAGGAAATCTTGGAGTGGATGAGAAAGATTTTTACAAAACATCTGTAAATCCTGTTGGCTAAGGAATGCTTCAAAGCGAAATGCTTCGTTTTGAAGACTCTATTTTTGTTTGTTTAGCGTTACCATTGTGTTTGGTCTTGGATGTTTCAGCCAGCAACTTCCAATCATCCATGGATTTCTTGGGAATTTCGTATTCCATAATGCATCAAAGAAAGAGAACCGTTCGATTTCGAATTTTCTCACGAATATCGCATCAAAGATCAAAGATACTTTCCCGTGAACGCATGCTAGTGCGACGGAACATCGCAGTGTTGTTCTCCGACAGGGGGCGACAGAATGTAGCAACACTGACTTTCCTTACACGGAAATTTTTTTACTATATCATCGCAAGACCTTTTTTTTTATACACCTACCTTCCAATGTCGAATTCACGAATACAATGCGCGAACGAATCGATGGTACTCTCCGTTGTTAAAGCAAATTATGCAGTTGAAGGACATAATTGCTCTGTATCGTGTATTATCTTTCTGCGCGTAGTAGTATGTCGGACGAATCGAATATCGCTGAAACAACGAGATTTATGCATCATTGCAGCGAATCTGACATTCGCTGGAACTCAAGACTAGTTAGTTTCAGAGAAATAAAAAATATTTTTTGCTTCGGCTTTTTAATTTTATTCAACATTTTTATTTTCTTTTAAATTTAATATTATATTTGGTAAATATTGAGATGGAGGAAGCCAGCGCCGACGAAAATGTTATTTTCTCATATAATTTTTATATAGTAGAACATAGGGGCGCACGACTTCCTACCCAAATCAACTTTCACCCCACCTCCCTCCCTACTAAGGAGTGCGCGAATCTTTCTACACGAAGCGACCTTCGAGGGATAACTTTAGCAGGAGGTGGAGGTAGGGTGAAAATTGCTTCACGTGGAAGTCGTGCGTCCCTTGACAGGAGGGTGAAAGTCGCTTCATGTGAAAAATTGTATTCCTTGATCTCGTCCACCTCACATATCTTTCTTCCCATTTAAAGTTATCTAACTCTTCGTGTAAAGCAGATCAATAATTATTAACTTCGATTGATAATAACTTTTTAACGAATAACAAGCGACGGCTAAAACCTGTTAGAAGTCACTTGAGATCATGACCCTAACAACATGTCATCGGCGCTGGCTCTCTCCTCAATATTTACCTTATATTTTTCTATTTTTATTTTGTTAATTAGAATTTCATGTTTCCTCATAATAAATGTCATAATCATCGTAGTCACTCTGTTAAATATCAAAGAAGCAAAGTTATCCCTCGAGTTAAATTGAATTAAAACTTCTATGTACCTACGTCACAGTAAATCAATCCATTGCTGTGGTTAATTTTAAAATAACCAACATCTATATTAGCGTATGCATTTAATAAATAATAAACTGAATTTAAGTCAAATTTAATATTATGAAATTGTGTTAAATTGTTTAACTTCATTGTTTTAGTTAAATTAACTAAATATATTGAATAAGAGCTGTGGGGCGCAATCTATAGAAATGATTCAAAATATAATTCAAATTGGATATAACTTGATATTATGAATTTAACAGTATGTCTTAATAACATTTCGTAGTAATAAAATTATTAGTATGAAGATTTACAGGGTTGTTAGCAAAAAAGAAAAAAAAATTTCCCTGACTCTTTCCGGTTTTCTTGGTCACTTTTTGAAAAAATTCCCTGAAAGATTCTTTGAATAAAAACAAAGAAAAATATTAAATTTTTTTCTATGTGAATTTATACACTAAATTTATCTTTAGCTCTACAATGAAGATAAATTTAAGCAATACAGTTTTTCAGTACATTAACATCTTTCTAATAGGATGCAAGATTAAGCATCAAATTATTAAATTACTTATCAATTCAATTTGTGATATTACTATAGTAGTTTAATTGCGTTCAGAAGTCCGAAAAATCATTTCGACGCGCAGTTCAAATGATTACATATTTAGTATATAAATTCACATAGAAATTATTTAAAAAGCATCTAAGATCCAGCTTCGACCGTAATAGGCATTAAACTCTTACTTGTTATGTATTCACATATACGGTCTTAATAAATCGTTTATTATTGTTTAAAATTTTTTATTTTATAAACAGTACAATAAAAAATATTTATATTCAAAGAATTATTTACCTTAAAGAACAAGTTGCAAAAATAAATAATAATACGATATGACTTGCAGTGAGTGTGTTGCAAACGTTAAGTGGAACATACGACTATCGGTATATCATGAGTTAAAAAAACAAATGAATTACAGGAAACGGCGGCTATACATGTATCTTTGTTTTGCATATTGCTTATTGAGATTTTTGTCCATATTCAGTCAGATTTGACCATATTCATAGTCTTATATTCAAGGCTTCTTTAAATTTATCTTTAAATGCTCAGTAGTCAATAAAATAATTCGTAGAGCATCTAAGAAAGATAAATTTAAGAAAGACCTAAATATAAGGCCTGATTAATGCCTGTATTAGTCGGGCCTTAAATATAAGATCTGAGTAATACAGGCATTAATCATTTTATTAAAACACTGTATGTTCTAATTATCACTTTAATTGACTTTAATTAAAAATGATTTACGAAATGTTCATCATTAATACATATTTTGAATTTATAAAGTTAAGTTTTTTTCTCTAACACAATGTCTGTTAATTTTTTTCTGCAAATTGCTCATTGCAAAATTAAAAATAAAAAATATTTGCATTGCTTCTTTAAAAAATTAAAAAAATTCTATTTTATAATTTCTAAAGAAGTAAAGTTTAAACTTCGAATTTTACAGTAATTTAATTTTATTTTAGGTTAATAAATTCCTTGATAATAATTTCTCTGACTTTTCCCTGATTTCCCTGACCGCTAACAATCCTGATTTACTGTTGATAACAAAATCTATGTAAAAAAACTTATTTCCAATTCATCGAATTTGTTATGCTTTATTTTTACATAATATGGAATCGTGAGGTTTGCGAAATGCGCTTAAGAAATCAAAATCTACCAATCCATCAATTGAGTTTGCAACATATCAGTCTCCATAAAGAGGCACGCATAATCGTTATTGATAATCATTTATTATACAACACGTGCTACGTGCTATGTACAGGGCATCCTTAAATGTATCCATTCTTAAATGCATTCATTACGTTCCAATGCATTTTCCATTACTACTTAAAAAATTTTTCATATAAAAACAAATATATACTGGATAGCTAGTTTTGATATGCGTTCGTGTGCAGGTAGAATGAATTTAAATGTCCTATATCATTTTGTAATTTTCACAATAATTTACGACAAATTAATTCTAAAGATCGCCGAATGAACGTGTATACGTCCGGGTTCCCGTTGAATGTATGTACATACGTCCATAGGTCATGACTACTAAACGCATGGGAAATTGTTTACATTTATTACAGACGACAATAATTATGTATGAACAGTGAAAGAAAACAATTCTCCATACTAGGTGGTCATATCACGCCGCGCGCTTGCATTTAGCGGTAGGTCGGGCGAATATGCGCTCATTCGGCAATCTGTAGTGATTAATTTCTCGTAATTTACAAAAATTGCAAAATGATACAGCACTCATTATCAGTTTGATCTACTTTCAACTCATTGCCAGTTTAATCTTCTCTATCCGCACTCTTTGTCAAAACTTACTAGACACCGTATAATTATATAGCACTGTTAAATCTATAAAGAAGAATGTCAAATTTAACTTAATTTAAGTCGCTACTGATCCTACTAAATAAATCGTTAGTTTATAAAAAAAATGATAGTTAAATTTGAAGCATATAGATCGCAGAATGTTATTGCAAAATATATCTATTATTCATTTAAACTACATGTAGACGTTTCGACTGTTATCCAGTCGTCATCTTCAGTACAAAAATTTTTTAAATAGAACTTTATTTTATAATTTACAAAAGTTGATTAGGCAATTACAATTCCGCTTAACTTCTTGGACAAATTGTCAAATCTTCTTTAAAAATTCAGTTAGTTGCGTTGAATACATGTCATTTTCATTGTCCTGTGTGTGTCAAATTACAAAGTGAATCCCATATTAATTATTCTACATGTAGTTTAAATGAATAATAGATATTTTGCAATAACATCCTGCGGTTTAGCCTATATGCTCCTTATCATTTATTATTATTGACTTCAAAGAGCCAATATTATTATATTTATTAGTTAAATTTGACACCATAATTTAACAGCGTATAATCATTATACATATATACATATATACATACACACATATATATTTATATATGTTTATACATATTTATTTATGTACTTATATGAAATGTTTTTGTTAGGTAACGCGTAGTTAAAATTGCATTAACGCTTTATTTTAGATAATAATCAAAGTTAAAAAATGCAAAACAAATAAAATTTTAGTGTAACATTTTTGTAATTGCGTACATTTTTTAAATTATCCCGAAAGAAGGGTATATCTTTGTATTCTCTGTTGCAGATGACAATAATAATATCGACTTATTCGAGAAAAAAATTATCCGAAGATCCTTCTCATTTCCTTAATTTGAATATTGTAACATGGCAACACACGGAAGAATGTTTTGCTGAAACATCTAAAAATTTTGCTAAATACAGATCTGAAAATAATTTTGTTGAACCTTTAAAATAATATGTAGAAAACTCAAGTATAATGAGTGACGCTCTCTCTCTCTCTGCAAGAAATTTAGACGTTCTAACAACGAGCTTGAACGTCCTACATAATTATTTTATTGATAATACAATAAAATTATTTTCAGATCGATATGTAGCTAAATTTTTTAGATACTTTAACAAAAGCATTTTTTCCGTGAAATAGAAAGTAAATTCTAACTAAATACTCTATGTAAACATGTACTAAGATTATATCGCTAAGATTATATCTTTATTTATCTTAAACTGTACGGCCCATCATTCAGAACGCGAATTTTATCGATAAGTACGTGCTTATGTATGAAATTGTATAGTAACGTAAACTATGTACCAAATATACACTAACATCGTAAAAGCGCATTCTGAATACAGATCTAATTTATTAATGTAGATACCTTTAATTATTATATGCAGACTCAATGGTTACCCTCCGGATAATAATGAATGAATGATAATGTGCTATTAGACAAACTAACAACGCTAAACAATTATCCGTATTTAGAAATATTCCGTATTTCACACCAATTATTATTAAAAGTATTTCACACCAGTTATTATTAAAAATATCTTTCCGTTATCAATCGCACCAACTTCGAATATAAATAATATCGTCATGTAAAAACATTAATTTACTCGCTGATCCTACGACACCAACAGTGAAGAAGTAGCGGACGTCTAATCGACACAACAGTTTCGTCCAAACTGTCGATATTTCTTCAACCCTTGGAACCACTTGAGACCGTCATGGTCGCACTGGGAACTGGGACTCACATAAACACAAAGGAGGGCAAAGAAACCCAAAAGCGAAGCAAAAAGTTACAGTGGTGAGAGTGAATTCTTTCATCACATACACTAAGAACCTCTTCCTACTTGAAAGTATGTATATATCTTTAACCTCTACACGTTTCGAGAAAAAATTCGAAAATTTTACTTACAATAAATTAAATGTGAAAAAAAATAGAACATACATGTATATGCAAAAAATGTTGAAGTATTTTTTTTTTAAGCAAGATAATACCAAAGCTTGTATGCTGTAGAGAATACTTTCTATGTACTGAAACCACTGACTCACATTTTTCCATTAATTTTTCTCGAAATAAATCTTAATTAAAAAATGATATATATCTTTTTTAAGTCTATCATTTTTATAAAACATAAGATATAAATATTTACAGCATAAAGTGTATTTTGTCTCTCGTATTTTATAAAAATTATATCTTTAACATTTAGTTTTATGTAAAGAAAAAAAATTTGTATTTCTAAAAACATATAATAATATATACACACACATATATAAAATATAAATATTAAACAAAAAAATATTAACAAAATTAAAAAAAAATTTCGAGAAAAATAATTGTGAAAATTCTACTATAAATTTGCTGTCAGATATTTCAGCATATTCCACGTTTGAAGTTGCATCAAATTGTCTACCGCCAAGTAGAATAAATTTTTACAATATTATTCTCTATACAAGCTAAAACTGAGAGAATAATGAATTCACAATTAAAAAAAACGCACAATGCTGATGGAAAGACTATAAAGTGTATAAATTGTATTAAATGTAATAGGGAAATGCAAAAGAATTCGAGGGATATGGTTTCACTTATTTGTACTCTAATTTGAAAAACGTAAAATATTTCGGTCACAAAATATTTTCAAATTAAAATTAAATTAATTCGCAATAATTAACTCCTAATAATTAGCAGTTGCTGCATCTTGTTATTATTGGCGTCTCGTGTAAAAAAAAATCGAAATTACCACATATTTCGCAGCAGAAACAATTCCTTTCTCATTTTATGCAAAACTAACACGTCATAAATTGCGAATGAAGCGTAACTACAAATACGATTTACAGTCCATACTGATACAACATTTATGTTAAATCGGGTATACATTTACGAACGAACACCGAACGCGAAAGTTCGTTATTGCTTCAACAAATAGCACGAGTTAAACACTTTATTGCAGCGAATACTGAATCTGATCGAACGCTCGGTGCAATAAAAAAAAGCAATAAGCTTACAAACAGAAACATAAATGTCCATTATTTGTATTCGCTGTGTTCATTATTAAACGTATAGCCCGCGGCTTTATAGAAAACCGAACAGAAACTTACCTGCAACGGGGACCTGACAATCGTTTTAGAATCACGCATGGCTTCATCGCAAGTTGCACGAGTCCTGCTCGTGTCGCCCGCCTCGATAATCCCAGCTTCCGCAGATCATCCTTTAGCTGAAATAATTATTTTCCTGTCAGATTTCAGCATATTCCATACATATTTGAGGTTGCATCAAATTGTCTACCATCAAGTAGAATAAATTTTTACAATATCACTTTCTATACAAGCTGAAGCTGAGAGAATAATGAATTCACAACAAAAAAAAAACGCACAATGCTGATGGAGAGACTGTAAAGTGTACAAATTGTATTAAAGTTGTTTATCGACAATGTCAACATTTTATAATATAGGTTAGATTAATACACGTCTTATAGTCTCGTTAGATTTACTACGTAAAATCGGCAATAAACAAAAATTCGCACCTTGACCAGCAGCGTACGACGACGATTTTCGTCTCCGTGAAGCCATCTCTTCAACTCGAAGTTGTTAAACATATAAGTAGCCTGCTCCTTGCATTCAGCCATTACCCGCACGGCTAAAATAATTTGTCACTGATAATTCTCTTTTGGATAGGCAAATTTCTCCCCACTCAAGCTCTCGGTAATCACAGAGCAAGCGTAATAATCCTTACTCTCTCGATCACAGTGGTATACACACACACAGTCCGAAGGAACTGAGTTATATCAGGAAAAGAGCTAGCGAGTCCGTACGTGCCTAATCAGTTCGACGATTGGCCAATGGTAACCGATGAAAGACCGCGCTAAGGAGACGGCGAGATACGCTGGCGCGATCGTCCTCTGTTTATCGCGACTGTCCCTCTCTTCTACTTTCAATTATTATTGTAGGTAGATATCCAGACAGAGTGTCATGTATCTCTCGACGCTTAATTTATTTCTCACTGATCGTTTGTCGAATATCTTCTAACAATAAGTTATCTTTCAGTAAATTACAAGGATAATATGCGACAAGAATAGAATTCTGATTGTGAAAATTGGAGAGAGGGTAAATTTTCTACCTGAAGGTTTTATAGCTAGGGATTTTTATACCTGAGAAGAGGTAAGTTATATCTAACAATGTCCTTTTTTTCGAGAAATTTTATTGTCGTTTTGAGAATGGAATCGTCCGAGGAATGTTGAATGCTATATTTATTTTTCCATTTTTTCTTTTCTTTCTTTCACAAAATTCCTTTACTTTATTTATCAGTATTTGCATTTTTTTCTCGAACTTTTTCGAATTTTTCCAAGGAAAATAAGCGTTCTTAGATATATCCTTTTTCGTATGTATAAATTGCACGTAGGGAAGCATATAACATATCTTTCATTTTTTCCAATAAAATTTTATGCATCTATATTATGCGAAAGTTTGCATTGCAAATTTCATTAAACTAACTTTTAAATTTTTGCTCGCGAACGTTTTCTCACAATAATTTTGCGTTTTACATGACGCATCGCAAATGAATTTGCAACTTGATGTAACTTGAGATTCATCATACGTGATGCAGTATAGATAGCCTCATCACTTCTAACGATAACAAGATTCTTTGCGTTTCATGGTCTCGCTTAATGCGTCTCATATTTCTCTCTCCTCCCTCCCTAAAATTTAATATCGTTGTGTTATTTAATCCCTTCGATAAATTATTCGTATATTATGTAGTATTGTATTTCTCGTAAGATATAATGATATATTAGATATTCTGAAAGATATAAATGATATATTAGGTATTCGAAGCTGTTTTGTTCACTTTTTTTGCGCTCGATATACAGCAAAAGAAATAATCCGGATTTTTCTCTCTCTCAGATCACTTGCCAAATTACCTGCCGATGTTGTTCCTTCGCCGACACAGAGAAATATTCTTTTCTTTGTCGATTATTGTAGCATTTTATAACAAAAAGAGACAGAACACGATGCGAGTCGCTAATATTCTTGAAGAAGATATTTAGAAATGCTCAGATTAACTGTCTATCCGCACGATCATATCGTACCAGATACTTCTTCTTATACTAAACGGTGAACGCGTTGAATTACTATTTATACTACTAAATACAGACGTATGCTGTTGACTACCAAGAAAAATCTGACCTGTAGATATATCGTTTCCGTGTGTGCTATCATCTAGATACCACATAAACTTCCGATAACTATAGCATCCCTTTCGTTTCTTCGTTGATCGGTCTTTGTCGGATCAACGGGGATATACGACAAATAAAAAAAAAAGAGGAGATGAGTCATCAAAGATATGAGTTATGACGAACTATTTCGATGCAGAAGGAAACCTGGCAATCATGACACGCAAAAGCAGATATTTCTATTCTCAAAAATACAATACATATGTATATGCGGGCTTCGCATCATTGATATTTTTAGCGTATTTTATTGCAAAAGTGACGATTTAAAATGCATAGGAAGAATACATATTAGTTGTTCAAGAGATGATCATTGGTGTCGAGACTAGCTCAAAATTAATACATTCTGTTTTGCATAATGTTCTGATTTGCATAATTATAAAAAAGTATTCATATACGAGTATATGCATACACGCGCGCGCGCGTGGAGGGGGTGCGTGAGTGCGCACGTGTGTGTGTGTGTGTGTGTGTGTGTGTGTGTGTGTGTGTGTGTGTGTGTGTGTGTGTGTGTGTGTGTGTGTTTTGTATGTATTTATATATAGCATTCCTATATAAGACAGCGATATTCTTTACCGATTCAATTAGTTATATTTTATAACTCATATTTTACATATACATTTCTTGTGTACGCAACTTGTGTTTAATACGATAATTTTATTCTACTTTACTGACACGTTTCGTACCTTTATATAATATTATATATTGAAAGACAGATCTTCAATGGCTACGTTTAGCAAAGAAAGCACTTTGCAACTGTTGTAAAATTTTTCAATATATTTCGTTATACATTTAAATCCATGAGAAATTAAAGGCAAGAACCAATCATATTAAAAATCCTTATAACAGTTGCAAGCAAACCTGTTTTTTTCTGATGAACGCAGCTAATATTTTAAATTGACCCGACTGACTAAATAATGAAGACATTTTCGTAAACTTGCAAGGGAAGTTTCATAACTGTCCGGAACCGATTTGATTCTCCATGAAATATATTGTAAAACGCGAAAATCTAAGAGAGAGAGACACGTATTTTTTTATACATGCGCTAACTGATGTTTAAGGGGTAAATACTCCTTCGAAAAAAAAACAGAATTTTTCTTTCGAGCGAATATCGTCGGAAGTATAAAAGATAGAAAAAATTTTTTTAATAAGAGTTGTACGATTTCAAGAGTACTTTAAAGTTATAAAGAAAAAAAATTTTTTTGTTTAACAAAATACCCCCACCACCCGTAATTTTCTTTAATTTTTAATTTTTTTATATACCAAATTAAAGATTATTTTTTTACAAATTCAACCATGTGTAATAAAGTTATAATACGATATATCATTTTCGAGAATTAATTATTAACGCTTCCGTATATACGCTATCCATGCTCATATGCGAAAATAATTGTCGGAACAATAAGATATATGAAAAGATGTCTTAAATAAAATTTGTATAATTTTTTACATGTGTGTGTATTTAGATTTTGTAAATATATAATTTTTAAGATATATATTGTATATATATACACATATTAACCCTGTTATTATTTCTTTGACATTTAATTTCTTCCTTGAATAAAAATTAAAAACAATTTTATCTCAAATCCATTCTTTTATAATAAGATTATTGTATAAGATTGAATCTTTAAAAAATAAATTTTTAAAAAATTGTTGCATTTAAAATTACATTGAATTGTTGGAAAATGTCACGTCTGAAGAATTTGTGATATCAAAAGAACATGGGCAATAGGAGTCAAGCGCGGAAGACGTTGCATAAATAATACGACTATAAAAAGCGTAAAACTTCTTTATTTTACTAAACGCGTTTACATGTTTCGGCTCATTTTTTAGCCTTCTTCAGAAACAACATAAACTCACATATATACAATATAACAAATATTAACTTGTCATGGTGA
>NW_017257968.1:1080754-1092605 GCF_001594055.1 Mycetomoellerius zeteki
TTTCGCATATGAGCATGGATAGCGTATATACGGAAGCGTTAATAATTAATTCTCGAAAATGATATATCGTATTATAACTTTATTACACATGGTTGAATTTGTAAAAAAATAATCTTTAATTTGGTATATAAAAAAATTAAAAATTAAAGAAAATTACGGGTGGTGGGGGTATTTTGTTAAACAAAAAAATTTTTTTCTTTATAACTTTAAAGTACTCTTGAAATCGTACAACTCTTATTAAAAAAATTTTTTTCTATCTTTTATACTTCCGACGATATTCGCTCGAAAGAAAAATTCTGTTTTTTTTTCAAAGGAGTGTTTCACCCCTTAAACATGAGTTAGCGCACGTATAAAAAAATACATGTCTCTCTCTCTCTTAGATTTTCGCGTTTTATAATATATTTATTTATAATATATTTCATGGAGAATCAAATCGGTTCCGGACAGTTGTGAAACTTCCCTTTGTTGGTAATAAAAACTGACATACGTTAGTATGTCTGTAGATCCTAAGAAGATGAGTGGTCGCCTGCATAGATCGTAAGAAGGTTGCACTCAATACAGTGTAACATAAAACATCCTTTGGAATCCGAGAAACCATTAGTGAAATTTAACGCCTGCGAGCCTTTTGAAATTTTTACGACATAACATATAAATCAGGTAAAAAAACATAGACATAATACGTTGCACAACAAACTTGAATAAAATGAAACGTAAATGCATCGATTTTGCAAATATAAGATGTAAGTAGAAGATGTGTATAATTAAAAGCGAATTTATTTAACAGCAGGAAATAAAATAAATATTATTGCAATAACACTCTGACAAATTAAAATCTTTTTTGGACCACAAATCAGATAAAATAATATTTGTAGAGAGATATATAAGTTGTTAATGAGAGCCAACGTGAAAATAAGCCGATATGATTAAAGTGAGATCAATATTGTTGAGTGTTTCAAAAATCACATCAACAGAAATATTAACCAATTCTTGGTAATCACAGATAACACATAAATTATTACACGAATTTAACTGGGATAATATTTGAATTTTGAACGAAAAACTACATTAATAATAAAAAATTGATCCTTGAAGCGATATTAAAAAACAGTCACATGGATAAGTGAATTATGTGAGATTATATGGTTATGTAAAATTTATGATTCGAAGTTTCTTAACTTCATCTATACACATTATTAGTATCTTAACTTAATGCTTTTTAATTATTTGTCTTTTTTTTATAGGTATGTACTTCACTCTAATAATATTGATCTCAGCGTTTATATTATTAATATGTTTATTCATATAAATGTTACAATAAAATTTATTCATATTATTAAATTTACTTTATATGCTTTTACATATTTTAATTTGTACTGAGGAGGACTAAAAATTATGGTCAAAACGTTTATAATTCATTTTTTTATTTAATTGACTAATAAATTCATTGTACGCATCGATATCAGCGTTAGTTCTTATATAGTAACTTATATCTTTTTCTTATTGATTTATTCTTAGAGATTTATTCTTTTTTGTCAAATCATTGTTTAATTCTTATAGATCTTTTATCGCTAAAAGGGAATTCGTTAATGAAATTAGTCTATCACACCACTTTTTAAAAAATTAGACTTAAAAGTAAAGAGATCAAAAATGGCATTTTTTTTAGTGATTTTGAGCTAAAGTAGCTCAAACATATACAAAATGTTATACAATGCAGATAAATTAAAAGAACAAAACTTAAATCCGTGACATTCTTCTGTCGAATTAAAAAAAATTTTTTTAGAACAAATGAAAACGGCGAAAAAAAGAATAGAATGACAAAGCAATTTCAATAGGATTCGTTTTCAATCACAAACAAATTCGGTTAGAGGCACTCAATGTGCACTAGTGCACATTAAAGATAGATTGACGTAAAGATGTTCTATATTTAATATAAATATAGAAATGAAGGAGAATTTAAATATTAAACCACGAAATCCTCAATATATTTTATTGTGCTGGATAAAATGTATATGTTATAAATAAAAATATTTGCATTCGTGAGCAGAAACTTGCAATTTTTTGGCATGTAGAGTACCAACATCATGGGAAGAAAAATAATAATAAATTGTCGGATTGATTTTTTTTGTATATACATATACAAATGTACATGTAGTATGTGTAACATGTATTACGCCCACACAATTGATAAATATAAATGCATTTTATTATTGAGTTAAAACTGCGAAGCACATTCCTCGAGCGCTGTTTTGTAAATAAACTCATCCATTAAAATATCTGCATATATCTTCAATAATTGTGCAAACCCTTTATTAACGTGTATTATTGCCACGTTATTTGGTCTTCACAGCCCGAGTGTTTACTTTCTATCTTATATGTACATTTCTTAAAATTCGCACAAGTTTCAATGTTTGTTTCTAAAATCTGGCATGTGGAATTCCACATGCCAAATATTTGACTTGTGAAATTTCTAGGCTCCATACAGAACTCTTTGGCCATGTTTGCATTTCATTTGTGTTAATGTTAAATTCGTATATAACGACTTTGATACGCATCAGTGCACACTAATGCATCCAATTGAATTCATTGTCCAAGGATCATCTTGTCAGGTTTGTGATCTAAATCCATGTGGCACAGTGTAATGAACGTACATTTGATATGAGTGTCAAATGACGCGTTTGCTTAAACACAAAGTGCTTAGGTTGCCATGATGCATTCTGATAATTAGTCTGAGTAACAGTAATTAATTCTAGGATCATAGAAAGCTTGTAAGTCCATTGACATTGATATCCGATGTGTTTATAAAATTTTTCAGATAATAACAACGTACATATAATACATATATGATGCTATAAACTCGGACTCGCGACAATGACAAATAATTTAAAAAGAAACGGCAAATGACACATGATTATCAGAGCGCAGAAATTAATTTGATTATATACGTATAACATCATAATATACAGTGTATAAGCGACATACAGTGAATAAGCGACGCCTGCTAGAAATGATAAAGAAGTTTTTATAATTAACAGAACACACAACAGAAAATACAAGAGCCATTAGATAATCGCATGATTTATGTCCCATTTCTACCAATGTAGATTAACTAATCTCGGTTTAATTTACTTTTTATCTTTCTTTAATTTTAAGAATTAGAAAAACTACATTGGTGGAAACGGACATAAGAGTCACACGATTATCAAGTGGTAGAATTCAACAATAGAAGTTTTCATCTTGAAGGATTTTTTTTTGTTACAATCTCTTCAATAGAGAAAACATCTATCACTGTATTTCTTTCAATTTGTAATATCGACAAATTATATTAAAATATTACTATTCAACAAAAAATGCATACGAAAGAAGGTAATCGTTTTCCGTAGTTATTTGGACGCTTATGAGACCCCGTTGTTCAAACACTGCACAATCATCATTTAGAAAAATTTGCAATTAAAATTGCAAAAAGGATTATTTTAGCATATTTTGATATATTACACTGAAAAAAAATTACATGTATCATAAAAATATAAATATAATATTGATATATTTTGTTATGTAATATTACAGAAATTTACATAGAAATTATAAAATATACTGTTGTATTGGGAACTTGTATTGTATTGGGACTTGTATTTTTTTTTAATTATTAACTTAATCTAGTTACTTTTAAACTTTAATTTATTAACTTTTTTCTTTTTTAAATTAACATTGTTTTTATTTCTTTAAACGCCATTTTTTCTATAAAATCTTAAATATTAAAGAGAATTAGTTGAGAAAAGAGTCGATCAATAATTATGTGATGAACGTCACATGGGGAGTGTCAACTCCCAAATAAATCTCCAACTTGAAGATAGGATAATTAACACTTAATTTGAATATTATTTCGGTCCGCCAATATCTAGTTGAGTGTATTTTTTCGTAGGGAAACACCCGTAATATCCGAAGATAATAAGAGAACGTGGATAATTGACGAACTTAGGATCTGTATTTAGAAAATGTTATCAGCGCTATTGCGACATTCTATTCTTGTTTTTTTGCCTAATGAGCGATACAGAACAAATGACGCAATAACGCTGCTTTCCGAACGTAACCTTAGTTAAATGCAAAGTCTATGCTAGTAAAAAATTATTTCTTCGTTATTTTATAAAATTAAAATATGAAATATTAAACTTTTATCTGATGATTTATATTGTAATTGTTTTGTTATTTAAAGTCATCTGTTTTAAGAAAAATTAGGACATTATGATTTAATAAAAATAATGTTTTTTAAAATTAACTTTTTATTTAAATTTTGTTAACTCAATAACTTTTAACGTAACTTTAACTGAATTAGTTTTTTATTTATGCAACTTTTAACTAAATTAAAAAATAAAGAATTCTGGATTCTCGAGTTTTACAAACACAACAATAAACGATTGGGCTAATGAGAACCAACACGCAGTTGTGTGCATAACTATGAATTTATATCAAAATTAATTTGTACAAGCGAACGTTTCGGCTCCGACACTGCGTGTCGATTCTCATTAGTCCAATCATTTATTGTTGTCTTTGTGACTAAATTAATTTTTAAGTCGTTAACTGTAACTTAATTTAGTTTTTAAAAAATATTAACTTATCTAACTCTGAATATAAGATATATTTACACCATTAGAGAAACCAATTTTTGTAAAAATGCACGATTATAAATATTTACACTATAAATTATGTAATTTGTACACATATTAATATAAGTTTTATGCCCATTACTGTTAAAAAGATTAATACAAGAACTATCAATATCGTAATATTAAATATTAAATTCTGACGCAACATGAACTGTACATGCATCTGACGCGACATGTAATGTACATGAACTGTATATTAATTATAAATATATTTTTAATTATAATCGACAATAAATTTCTTTTAAAGACTGAAAATCCTAATAATGTAATTTTGATTGTAATAAATTTCTTCAACATGTCACATATCATACAATAAACAATAGGTATACTAAAATAGCTTTTCTTTAAGTTATAACGTGACTAATATGACAAAACAATTTGAATGGGATCATATTAAAAAAAACTACAGGCATCAGATTACCTTCGGTTTTACGTTCGAAAAAGAACCATTTTTTGTTGAACAGTGTTACGGGATAGTAAAATCGCGCAGCCCTGAACTTTCACCCTCACCTTTCAATGGAATTTTTTTCATCACAGCACGGAACCTCTTCATGACATCGATACAACATTGAAACGACATGCGATCTGTATCTCGAAATATCGATACCTTGTGAAATTCGCGACGACATCCCCGACAAACATAACCGCTGATCGGCAAAGCCGGCAGTTTTTTCGCAGTGATCCATGACGACGCTAGCTTCAGATGTTTGCGACCTCCATGCGTCGCTCGCTCAAAAAGCTTGCAGCAACGTTGTCTCGCCTCTGTCTTTGCCTCGCAACACACGACTTGTTCTACGTGCGCTGACATTGCGAAACGACGGTAACGATACGAATGGACTGCAGTCTGGGCTGATTTACGCAATGCTTGTCAAGATCACACCACCGTCACTGGAATCGGTTTCTTTCGCGGAGAAAACCCTCGCTGATCTTCTTTCTAATAACTATTTACTAAACCACTACTAACGCAATCGTTCATTGATTGCCAACAAAAGAACCGCCAGTCTCGGAATCAAATTAAATACATAAACAGTAAGAAGATCCCAATGTTGCCTATAAAATGTTTAGACTGTACCGTAAGCCCCGCACTCTGCAAAAGGATCAAGAGATCTTATATCCATAACGCGGGTCACTATGAGTCACCATTCTATTCATAATATATCCTTTTGCGTCACATTCACATATTAAAATATTTTAGTCTCTTAGATCGATATTCATAGTCCGATCTTATATTTAAGATCGTCTTAAGTACAGTCTTAAGATGTTATGAACCAATCTCAACTCAGAGAGCCGCATTAACATCTCAAAACATTACTTAAAAAATAAGAACAGACTAAATACCGCCCTTAGAGAGATTGATATCGTTTCGGATTTATGGGAAGACAAAATACGGAACAAGGTTGCTTCGATTGCTAGCTCACAAGATAAAGCTTGACGAAAGATATTGGAATTGGCACCAAAAAACGTGATAAGCGCCCGATTGACGCCATTAACCGAAACTCTACGGAGATGTATTAACGCTATTAACCTTTTCGTTTCTGTAACGCCGACTGTAACCAGCATCCGTCAATGTATCTGTCGATACTGGCTCTGATTAGACTTGTAACACACGTGCGACTACCTGGCCTGAATCACCTGCACCCGACGCTAACGCTGTTACAGTCATGCGCAAAACGGTTTGGCACGGTGAAAACAGCTCCCTTGGTGAAAACATAATCCTCTCATATATCATTAAAAAATTTTATATATCTTAAATTTATGAAGATTAAAAACAAATACTTAAACCTCTTCAGATTTTATAAGTTTTTTCGAAAATTATAAAATATAATTAATCTTAAAATATTTCAGAATTTACACATACATAAATTATTTTAGAAAAAATATGGACACTCAGCATTTAATCATGCATTCAGCATTCAATCACTATTAATATTGTAATATAATGATTGAATATGTATTACATATATAGATTTTTATTCAATATACAAAATAAATTTAAAAAAGTATGAATTCTCAATTAATAAAGGAAACCGATTGTGGCTTTCGTTTTCTCGATGTGGTAGAAATCACCACAGCAGGCTACATTACTGATTACCCTCGGGTTATAAAACGATGTAGCGGTAGGATAACAGAAAAGCATGGACGTATCCAGGAAAAAAAGTTTGGGAGATTTAAATCCCCGAAAATTTTTATTCACTTTTCGCTTTTAATTATATAAAATACAACTTTAACTCTTTTTTTTGTTTTATTTCTTATTCCTCTTTTTCTTTTTATTTAACTTTAGTTTAATATTTTTAATCTTTAGCAATATTTTCTTCTCAAGAGATTTTTTAATGTTCTTTTTTGAATTTTTTAAATCTTTTTCCTAGAAAAATTATAATAAATATTTTCTATTTAATAATATTAAAGTAATATATTAAAGAATTACACATTTTATTTTTAATAACTATATTTTGCCTATTATACTTCAGGGAAAAAAATAAAAGTTATCAAACGTAATATTCAAAATCAGAAACGAGAAGAAGATATTCTAAAATATCCAAAAAAGTAATTTATTAACGCAAAAATTGCTATGATAACAGAATGAATATCTCCTTGATGAATATCTCCTCCCAAAAAGAATTCTGTATACGTCCATGTTACACATCGATACATCTCCATAACAAGCGCCTTGCTCCCAGACGTAACGATGGCAACCTATTATTAGCGTAGGTATTACAAGGGCTGCATTTGGGGAGCGTGTCATCGGAGTTATTGCGCCTTTCTGTGCTTCACTTCAAATGGACAACACCAAGATATAACCGCCTTTGGCACTGCAGTGGCGAAAGGGTGAACAATTATGGATTACAACGCGTGACAGAGAATTTTATTGGACTGCATTGCTCAATTTTTTTTTAGAAAAACGTACTGTTTCCTGATTGTTTTTATCTCTTTTGAAAGAAATAATTATTTAAGAATGTGCTCTATAGATTTATTATAAGAACTCTGAAATTTCTTGTCTGAAATTTTATGACGTTTTATAAAAACTAACGACATTTTATGGTCTCGCTGTAGTTACAATCTTACAAATAACGCATTTCAGTTTATTGCATCTATTTTCAGCAAATGTATAAAATAATAAGAAAAATGTACGAAATAGTAACAGAACGCTTAAATAAAAGTGACTTAGCATGTGCTTAAATAAAGGTGATAATTAATAACGTGTTACTTTCTAAGGGTTTTCATAATTTTACACAATACGCATTATTTTCATCTGTTCTGCCATATTTGCTGAATCTGTGTCGGACACTTATGTTTGGGAGAATGAGAAAATTACAGACACGTTCGACGTACCATTCTTTTCGTCTTGAGAAAGTTCGGAAAGCTCAGTTTCGGCAGATTGACTCAAACCTGATGTCCACAATTTATCCATGTCGAATGATGTTGCTTTGCGTGTTAAATGCGCCGAATGTGCGGTTTGCGAAATATGATGTGGTCTGCGAAATAATTTAAAGAATTTTCGCTTGCGCAACATGTACGATTTATCCATATGTGTGAGTACAATAGTTGTGTGTTTAATTAAAAGTTACGCTTACGATATTGTAACCTTCTCGCTAATTTATTTCGACGATTGTCAATCAAATATGAAAATCTGTCAGACGTGTGTATGTGATATCGTCGTTCCACGATGAATAGTTTCCGACGGTAGAACGTGATATTGCTGATGCAATATCAGAATTCGCGTTATTGACAGCGTTACTCTCATTCGAACTGATTCGAACAGAAAGTTTAAATTATTTTGTAAAATTACGCACTGTCTGGTTCAGAGCCTTGATCGTTTGTGAATAACGTCGAGCCGTCGGTACTCTCTACCCTTTGCGACGTTGAGTTAAACACGATCGTGGAATAAAGTGATTTACTGAAACAATAAACATGTTGACAAAAAGACATCTTTTAGTAGACATAAACATATTTTTTCCGTAAATACTTTTTCCATTCAACTGAATAATCCGCATCGAGAAATCTCAGAATAATATCTGTGGCATTCTGCTCTTTTTTTCCCAGATGTACCGCGGACCAAGTGATAACTGTCAGAACAATCAAAAATATGGCAAACGATATAAACCACTGCGTCAATCCGAAAGCCATAACGAAATTTATCTTCTTGAAAAATGATCTTACAAACGAATCGTCTTGTCAATATCCTTTCCTGTTTCTCAACGGGAAAAAGCTCGACTATTTTTAAACAAAAAATAATCTACTGCGATATGCGTTTGATTGATCTATATTAGATGTAAAAATAGGAGCTAGAACCACTGAGTCTTGCATAACGCATAAGGCATAGTGTATAAAAATATTAACCAATGAAAGTCCTTCATTTCGTTCGTTTCCATGAAATAGAAGATTCGGATTTTTTGATTGATTTTTTTACGGGCTTTCTTATAATAAGCTTAAGTCTTAAATCATAAAACATTAACCAATCACAATATAAGAAAATAATCGATTATGATTAGCCAATTTCTTGTAGCTTAAGACTCAAAGCTTAGGTAATGACTTATTGTAAAAAGCCGGAAAGTGTATGCGACAGCCCTAAAGGAACCTTTATGCATGCCACAAACTGTTAATTTATGCCGTAAGCACGACAGGTATAAATAATTCTTAAGTATAAATAATTCTCAATCAAAGGAATAGGGGACAGATAACAGAGAGAACAGGGAACGGAGAAATAGAGAATATAAATTTCAAACTACTAGAATTCATGTATTCCACATGATTTCTAATAGGTCGAAATACTCTGTTCCCAACTCCTAGAACGGAGAGCACAGATTCTTGCATAACGCATAAAGCATAAGAAATTCAACCAATCAAAGTTCTTTATTTCATAGAAATTCTCGGTAAAAAATTTTTCATCCATGAGAATATGTACAAATATGTATAAACATACATACTCTCTAAATCTGAATCAGTGGATAATCACTGATCTCAGTGCCAAGTATGCCACTGATAATCAGTGAATTAAATGTGAGATTCCTAACCTAGCTAATCTTTATTATATGTGATCTAACTAATCTTGTTTTAGTTGTTAAATTTAATGAATATGGTATTGGAAGATTGAAATTAACGTGCAAATATCAGTATTTTAGTCAAATAATGCTCAAATATTCTTTCTTTTTTAGTTGAACTTCACTGATTATCAGTGCCAAGTATGTCACTGGGTAATTAGTGACTATCCACTGATTCAGATTTAGAGAGTAAGTATTCATAAACATGTATAATCATATATAAAATATGTTCATATAACATCCTTTTTTCTTTTGTAAAATTACTTTATAGTGTAATAGAAACAATAATAGTAATGTGAAAACATAAAAAATAATTAAAGAGATAATTTTCGCATTGTTCGTTTTAGAAAAAAACAAGTTTGGAAAAATGTAAAAAATATTGCTCATACACAATTATGCATAATTTTATATATATAATTATACATATTATATATAATTATATATATAATTATACATAAGTAACCTTTTTATATTTCTTCAAACTTGATTTTTTTCTGAAACAAATAGTGTGAAAATTACCCTTTTAATTATTTTTAATGTTTTTGCATTATTATTATTATTATTTCTGTTACACTAAAAAGTAATTTTACAAAGAAAGAGGGATGATCATGTATGGACATATTTCATATATGATTATACATGTTTATGAATATTTACGTATGTTTATACATATTTATACATATTCATGCATGACATGAAAAAATGCAAATTTTTTACCGGAAAGGAAGGAAACGAAGGACTTTAATTAATACATTTCCTTATGCATTATGTGTTATGTGCTCCCCGCTTTAGATTTAAAACTTAGGTAATGGCTCATTGTAAAAAGCTCATTATGCATTATGCATTATGCAAAGATCTGTACTACGGCCTTATCAGGGATTAGGGTATATGGAGTTGTTTGTGCGGATTCGGAATTCCTTAGAATTCTATTGTGTTTTCTAGAAAAAACCGAATAATTCCAATCGAATTCCATTCCGAATAATTTCATAATACGTACCAGCAGATCTATTCTGTAATAAAAATTTCATTATCGTTATAAGTGCCGTTATTACGCAGATATAATATATACAATGGTAAAAAAGCTGCGCAATGGCGCGCGGCGTTACAATGTGATAATAAAATTTTTGAAGCGTTACACGAATATGTCTACTGGGCTACATTTGCTGGGATGCATTCAGATTCCTATCCGAATATTTGCTATATCCTCTGCAACGTTTATCACCCTTCGCATGAGGGTTCGAAGTCCATTAATTCACCCACTCAATTTTAAGCCCGGGCCGAATATCTCATATTTACATACACAATAGACTATAGAGGATACATCTCCATCCCGCTTTGTCCTCTCTACCCTTCTATACGCAAAGAGATGATAAATCTCTCGTTAAACAGACTATTATTTTACCCTTGTTTAATATTCGGTGAACATCAGAGTATAGAATAAAGAGATACTTCACTCTCGTGGGAATCTGAGCGTATGCTTCAAACACTTACGCGCTGTAAATTTCATTTTCCATGTAATGAATGATAAAGGTATTGAGATGAAAATTATTAGATCTTTCAATTACAAGATCTCTAAAGCTACAGCGCGTAAAGGCTCAAGGCTCGAACGCAGCTATAAATTAATGACAATCAAATTTATGCATTGTTACAAATTAAGATAATTTGGAATAGATTTGACAGTTTACTCCACATCTCGCGATATACATTGTGAAATACTTGGTATTTAATTAGCGTTTAATATGTGGTATGCCTGAAATTTACCGTAAGTAATTTACCTACATAGTTGGCGTTTAACTATGTAAACACGGAGATAACTTGTAAACTGCAATTTCCTTGAAAAGATATCCGTTGGAGAAAATAAGCCTTAGAAGCCGCAAAAATATATATATAATATATATTTATTAAGATTTTAAAACAATTTTATGATGAATCCTATTATATAAACAAGACACTACTGCAATAACCATAAATAAAATTCGCATGACTATTTAAATTTCAACTTAATTATAATATAATACCTACAAAATGGTTGCGTTCAGAAACAACAGTTTTACAACTATTGTAAGATACTTTGATATGATTTATACATTTAAATCTAATGAGGATCCTCGTCTATAAGATAGAACGTCTATAAGATAAATCGTCTATAAG
>NW_017257968.1:1092636-1162277 GCF_001594055.1 Mycetomoellerius zeteki
TCGATGTGAGAAAAATATAAGAGCCTCTTACTTTAAAATATAAACTCGAATCATATGCATCCTGGAGAAGTAACGTGTCAAATGACATATTAATAACGCTGCAAATAATAAGGTGACGTAAAATAGCATTATAATAATGGCACAGTAACATTTCAAATAGTTGACTAAAAACTTATTAAAAGCGTATCAAAGACGTCTCTAAATTGACATTATTATGCGCTTGGCTTACATTAATATTATTAATCAAGCGATTAATAATATTAATCAAGCACGTACATCATATGTGATATAAAAATGACGCTATTGTCGCTTGATTAATATTATTAATCAAGCACGTACATCATATGTGATATACATGCTTGAAAAACATCTTATCTATTATTAGTCCTTGATTATTAGTCACTTGATTATTAGTCACTTGAAATTACTATATAAATCACAAAGTTCTTGCAATAATTTCAGTATAAGGCATAATTAGCAAGAATAACGAATAATTCAAGTGTATAAAAAAATGTTTTATACAAAAGTTTTACAATAAAATTACCTCTATTTACTCACGTCAATGATATTTTTTAGAATAATTATTTAACAATTTTTTTTCGAAAATTTTGACAAAAAATTGGTAAATAATTGTTCTAAAAACGCGAATGAATACAGATGATTTTGTTGTAAAACTTTTGTATAAAATATTTTTTTATATCTCAAATATTTTTCGAGATATAACGGAAAAAGCTGAACACCGCTATATACGTTAGGGGTGATTTCACCCCTTCAAACCGTTTTTGGGCCGCAACTGATATTTTCTAAATTCATCTCTATGTAAGCTACAAGTTCACGAAGTTTCATTAAAATCAGAATTTGTCACCTCGAGATGTTCCTTTGTTAGCGTCGAGACACTATTGTGTTTCCAAATGTCAGAATACTCGAGTATTTTGACATAATAATGTCAATTTAGAGACGTCTAAAAGACGTGATCACGTCTTTTAAACATCAATTATTGGGAATATAACGTCTAGATCAGTAATCACCATTTATCAACATGAAAATCACGTCAGGCGCTGCCTGGAAACCAATTATATAATAAAAAATCTTACAGTTCCGAATCTGCTATTTTTGTCAACGCAGTCAATGGCTGCATTCAGTAGAAAAAATTAATCAGTTAGCGCTTAGTAATTCTTTAATATAATTGGTTCCTACATTTAGATTCAGTGAAGAACTAAAGACAAGAACGAATCATATTAAAGAATCACTAAGCGCTAACTGATTAGTTTTCTCTGCTGAACGCAGTCATTGGCAATAGAAAAAGCAGCTCATCGAAAAGATCAACCGAAAAAGCAATTTACTATTAATAAACATGTTGTAATTTTTTAATATAATTGGTTACTATATATAGCTTTGCTTTTAGTTTCTCACTGAAACTCATTTAAATATAATATATTTATACATACACTGGTAGCAACATTATACTTGATATAAAAATGACGCTCCTATCACGTTAATTAATAATATTAATCAAGTACATACATCATATGTGATATAAAAATGACGCTACTGTTCCGTTAATTAATAATATTAATCAAGCACGTACATCATATGTGATATAAAAATAACGCTACTGTCCCGTTAATTAATTGATATAAATAATTAATTAACATGACAGCGTCATTTTTATATCAAGTATAATGTACATGAGATATAAGATACAAGATAATTTTTATGTAATAATAATAATATATCTTTTTTAACACATTTTTTAAATGTTCCAAAGTAGTCAAGGGAGGAATGACGGCATTTGGAATAATTCGTGCGTAAAAAAATTAGAGTAGAATAAGCCTACTGGAGAAACTACTATAAAAAAAGCGCACCATGCTATCTACTTGATAGGTGATGTGGAAATGATAGCATTTTATCATTTTCTTGGGATAGACATTTACTTAGAAATAGCTTTATAATAAAATGACCTCTATCATAAATATTTTTTAAAATAATAATTTTTTTAAAAAGTTCTGAAAATTGTTGCCAACATAGAGTTTGAAGGGTAAAATCAGGCCTCATGTGTGAAGCGATTTTCAGCTTTCTCCAAAACGCGAACGAATACAGCTAATTTTGTTGTAAAACTTTTGTATAAAACATTTTTTTATATCTCGAATAGTTTTCGAGATATAACGAAAAAAGCTGAAAACCGCTGTACACGTAAGGGGTAATTTCACCCCTTCAAATCGTTTTTCCGCACCAACTGATAAATTCATTTCTTTATGTAAGCTACAAGTCCACAAAGTTTCATTAAAATCAGAATTTGACACCTCGAGAGGTTCCCTTGTAAGCGCTAACTGATTAGTTTTCTCTACTGAACGCAGTCATTGGCAATAGAAAAAGCAGCTCACCGAAAAAATCAATGGAAAAAGCAATTTATTATTAATAAACATGTTGTGATTTTTTTAATATAATTGGTTACTATATACAGCTTTGCTTTTAGTTTCTCATTGAAACTCATTTAAATATAATATAGTATATTATACATACACTAGTAGCAAGCTTATGTCAAAATAGCGACAAAATGACGTAACTTACTACAAAGGTACATATATACACACTGAGAAAAAAATATAGTCAATTTTAATAAATATCTAGTCCAATACAGCCAACTAAATATTTACTTACAGTAAAATAAATATTTGTTCAGTAAAAAGAATGATTGTTAAATCAAATTAATGTTTCTTGTATCAAATAAATATATCTTTATATTTAATAAATATTTAATTGGCAGTATTGTATTAAATATTTATTAAAATCGACTATTTGTTTTCAGTGCATGAATGTACTTCTGCTAATTGCTATTTGTTTTTAGAATCCAATCTAAACGTAATACATTAGATAAGCGAGCGTGAAATAAATGAAATAAAATTTAGGGATATATCATATATTTTTCAGAATAAAATAGCTTCAAAGTGAAGCCTACTATCATCCAGTCTTTTTCAGTAAAAAAAAAGTTTTTTTTTATGTATTGGAAAATAAAAAAGTTAATAGCTTTGAAATGAAACCCATCATCCTTCATCGGTGAAAAAAAAATTTTGTATGTTGAAAAAATATAAAAGCCTACGGTTGTTCCCTTCGGCTATAACCAAGCAAACAAGTCACAGTAAAATGTAACGTCAAAATGACGTCAAAATGACGTTAAAATGAATCGTAAATGATATTTTTTATCATTTTTACATCATTTCGATATTATGACTTGTTGTTCTGCTTGGATATAATCCATTGTGATCTATATTCAACGAACACGACCGTTGTGTTCCCTGAACTCATCTGTTGTTTATTCGTTCGTTAAAAGTCGATAAAAGAAAAGCATAAAAATTATATCACCGACGAGATACTATTAAAGACCGTCAACCCTGGACATATTTTCGTCCATACAAAAAGGATCCGAGAGTCCGGAGGTAATTGAAGAACGCTGACATTATCGACAATTGATATAAATTGCGATTATAACATAAATATTTGGATAATATATCATTAAATTGATGATTTTTTAGTATATAAATGTTCTATAAATTGGTATACAGACTTTTAATGCTATGTCTTATATATTATTGCTGCAAAGTTACAATTGTTTTTCTCTACAATTATCGTCGGTAATTATACATAAAAGTGACGACATCTACTTTAATACTTCGGAATAGGCACGGATTGTTCGGTAAGTCAAAAAACTCAATGAGCAAGTCAGTCATATCATATATTACCGCGTGTTCGTTTCGCATTGTTTCATTTGCATTTCGTAATTAATGAAATTCGTTCTATCAACGAGACGACAATCGAAGTCATTCCGCTCATCCTCGTGATAATGAAAAACTGACAACGTTCATGCGCTCGGCAAAATAATATTTATAGTGCTTCGCAAACTTTTGATGACAATAACAAGTCTAACCTCCACGAATTGATCTCTGCGAATTTGCAATCACTTCGATGTCGAATGCCCTTACCACGGATTCTTCTCACGGTCGCGCACGGAACAATGATCGTCCTACAAGTATTATGTCCAGAGAATTTGAAGCTGTTTTGGTGAGGGCAAGCGTATAAGCGGAGCGGAGGAAGGATGCTAAGCTGCATGAGTTTGATCAGATTACTTAGACGACGTCTCGTTCTTGGACTCATCTTCGCTCTGTCATTGACATATTGTGCCTTTTCGTTACTCCGCAATGAAAAGGCAGGTATATTTATATCATTAAAGTAAAATTATGTTAATAATCTGACTGCGAATCTGCGTGGATATTATTGTAACTTTTATTACAGAAGGTTTTGTCATTTTCTTTACAGAAAGGGCTACCGAATCTAGACAACAATTTTGATATGGATCCTATGATGATTAATGAAGACATGATACCCGATGATAACCTGCTAGAAGATCTAAGAGCATCCGATAAGTCTCCACTGTGGCAGATAGAAATACTGGATCAAGTAGCTGGTGATAACGCAGGAAATATAGATGCATCTAATTTAAATGAAAGCGACGCTTATAATCAGTCTTGTCGTAATTCCATTCAAGTGAGCATTTGTATTAATACAATGATTGCCCAAATATGAGTTAATTTGCAGTTAGACACCGTCTATTCACTGTTTTTTGAAAATAATTTTATGAATTTTTAAATAAAGAATTAATACAATTAAGTAGCATATTAATATGTTATAAAAAAGACTTTAAGGACAAATCTTGTAAAGTTATACAGTCAAAATTATACAGTGGCATTCGAAGTGTACTTCATTCTGTTTATTTTGATGAGCATCTCATATTTTCTCAGGGAAGAGGCTTGATAGTTGATGATCATGGTGTAGTATGTTCGAGACATGAAGTGCAATCGAATGGATGTTGTGCGATAGAGCAGAAACAGTCTCAAAAAAATGAAGAATCGTTTATGACTACGAGAGAAAAGTATAGTTGCAAAACATGCAATCCTCAAGGGTGCTGTACTATTTATGAGTATTGCGTTTCCTGTTGTTTACACCCAGACAAGGTGAGTTTTTATTGAGTCTATAATACTACTTTTCTTTATAATATTAAATATATGAATATTAAATATATAAACAATAATAAGATTGAAAGACCGCTAATGTTAAACATAATAATTTTAAATTAAGAAGCGCCATAACGGTCAGAACGTTAAGATGTTGAACTATTGTAAATTCATTTAAATGAATTAATTTCAGAAATGATAAATGCGTATTAAATATATAAATTAAAGCACTCAAATCATATAAAATATATATTACAAATCATATAAAATATACAAGAGAAAATCGCTATTTATATATTTTATCATGACTTAAATTTATTATAGCAAATAAGAGGTCGGAAGGACTTATCATCAGGCTCTTTGAAAGTACAAAAAAATGTAGGGAGAACGGCTGTTCACTTCCAGATTTGTCTGGCCGCTTGTCGCACTTCAAGTTCTAGTGTGCGACGCGACAACACTTACAAGGATCCCCTCGCGAAGCACTGTTATATTCCACAACGATATCGGCGCAATATTAATTCATTAAATAATAACGGCGACAGTCCCGCCGTTGTCATTACTTCTTCTTCTGTGGTGATGTTACTTTTTCCCTCTTCCGAATCTTACTCCTATTTATCCGATCCTATATTATCTACGGTTTTATGCTAACGTTATCTAATTATTATTTCATCGTAGAATAATAGCCTTGTAGAAAATAAATTCCTCTCGATTAATATTATATAAGGCCTGTTCTTTTTGGCTGAACTTTTGTACCATTTCATCTTTCTTCCTCTTCTTTTCTCCTGGAGAGAAAAAGAAGAAAGATGAATTGGTGCAAGAGAGTTCAGTCAAAAAGAACGGGCCTATAGTTAAACGTTTTTAGTAAGAGGAACGAATACCGCGCACGAGCGAGGATTTATAGCGCCATACGTCTGCGTATTGTATCTCCATATCGGGATGCCTTTTCTTCAACAGCTCTAAAATCTCGCTCCTGATGGTTTCCTGAACCGGATCATCCTATTGCAAAGACATTTTATTCGTTACATTTTTCAGATTTGTATTTTTGTTATTCATTCGCGATAATAAACTGGCAATTGTTCTCTACGTACATCGACAATAGTACAATCTGCTGCTGCATAATGACAGGAAATCGCCATTCTCGTTCTCTTGGATTTATTAATGCCAGATCCGTGAATGAGTAACGGATGAAAGAATACTGTGTCGCCGGGTTGCATCTCAAGATTTATCCAATTGTTGAGCATCGAAGGTAATTGCTACATAATAAAAATGTTAATTAAGCAACAATATGCAAAAGTAATATTTCGATAAAAAGATGTATTGAGGAGATATCTTACGTGTATGCCATGATAAAACTTGTTCATCACTCCTTCCGACTTTGGAGGATAACCATGCGGATACAAGTTCCCTAAAGTATGTGATCCAGGTGCTACATAGAGACATCCGTTTTCACTATTGCAGGGTTCCATGGCTGTCCATGCAGCTACTATACGATCGGCTGGTCGTAATGGGAAGTAGTACAGATCTTGATGCGGTGGATGTCTAAAAGAATACATCCTGTTCTTTAGCCATGTTGCATTAAATAATACTGGCAGTATTTTAAGATTTTTAATGATTACCTTGAACTTCCAAATCCGCTATCAGGTGGCTTTACGATGAGCATACTATGTATCGCCATGATGTTTGGTCCCGTAAAACACTCGATTATATCAAGAATTTTCTCGTGCTCGGTATATTGACGGAATACCGAATCCGTATGCATATCCTGTATTTTAGTTAGCGCTTTTTTGTCCTTCACATCGTACATTACTATCATCATATCTTGCCGTGGCTTGCCTTCGGCGATTTCATTATATCTGGGAAATAAAAGAAAACTTTATTTGTGAGTACTCATACATCCCAAATAGTACACTTTATCAGAGGATCCGACGTAAATGTCCTCTGGACATTTTTAACATGTCTCTTGGATGCGCTGCATATATTACAGTTGGATATATTACAGCTTTTAATACAGATCCTTTAATCCTTTTCCGACATGCAAAAATTTCGATACCATTAATTAGCTATTGAAATTAACACACGTGATCGATACCCGTAAAAACAAAGTTCGTATCTGCAATTTATTGTATGCCGACATTTCAGATAATCCATATTGAATAATCGGTCATCTGTAACATTATAGCTGGTCGTAGTATTTGCGCACACGTTAATATCAGTCAGCAAATTTACTGAAACATTGAACATTTCAATAACATTGCTAGATTATCGAGCTACTCATAGTGTGGACCGTCCACAAGATTATTTCAATTAATGTCTCCGCAATAATTTTTACTTTAAAGACTTTAATACCCGCGCATCTGCATATCTGTATGCGTTGAATAAACACATTTTATACGTTTCACAGTGATTAAAACAGGAGAGCGAGCAACTTTTACATGTATATATATTTGACATACGTGGAATGTTTCCTTCATATAAAGTAATCGTACAAAACTTTTAGATTTTCAGAAATTCGCTTGAAACACTCAAACAGAAATGGCATTGGATATTCGATACGCTTATTTTTTTACAAGTTAAATATACCTTTTATGACATTTATCGAGCACGTTTTGCGGTATGAAGCGGGGAAATACTAGATAACCATTCTTCTCGTAAAACAGCCTTTGTTTCATCGTAAGACGATTGAGAATGTCTCTCGTGTAGCGCAAATTTAATGAAGACATTATTGAATTTTTCTTATTCGGTGCTTCTAAAATCCACTCTGCTAGTCTTCTGTGTTATCTCTATTCTGAAATAAACAAAATTTGTTTGGTTAAAAAAAATCAGATTTTTCGTAAGATCGACTATTAATTAACAAAATGTTTGCTAAAAATATAGCACACGAAAGATTTTTTTTAAACAAGTCTTTAATTTATTAAAAAAAGAATGTATGTGTAAGAAAGAAGAGAAATGTGCCATTCACATTTGTATTATCATTGATGATTATCGATTCGCGAGACAAGAGTCTGTATCTGTTTATGAAACTATTCAAATTTGTTTCGTCATATCACGTATTCTCCGGAACTTTTATAAATTGTCTAAATTTAACGAATATATAGCGCGAAAAGGTATCGTTTCATCCTGGTCTCTCTCGCAATTTTCACTTTAAGAATATTCATCGTTGAGAGAATGTTACGCAGCGGCTTTAATAAACATTCGCATAACAATCGAGCTATTTTAAAACAGTAAGATCTTTTTACGTTCTACTTGAATAAAAATTTGACCATAGATTTTTTTACGTGATGACGCACATATATAGTTTAGAAAATTTTCTTTTATTTTAAATTACACTATATGCTTTGTTTCGATCGTATACTTCTACAAGAATAAAGCAAATTTTGGAATCCCACCGTCGACTTCGGGCGGACAAAAAGAGTAAATCGGTATTTTCTGAAATGAACTTGTAGAAAATTGGTAGAATTTGAAAGAACTGGAAGGAACGTTACGATCTCTCTCTCTCTCTCTCTCTCTCAATGTCTTTAATATTGTTAGATTCTGCAGCGCGTCGATTGTGCACTCGACTCAATTCACGTACTTATACCTGTCGGAACAGATTACACGCTGTCATGTTCCCGGATGCATGTTCATGCAAAATCCAATAACCGATCCATTAAATCTTTACACTCCATTTGCAAGTACAACCCGTCTGCGAATAATTATCTGTTTGTATCTGTTTGTACGAATTACACGCGGATTACTGAGGAGCATTCATGCGAAAAATCCTTGATAAGCAAATAATGCAACGATCAATCGAAAAGAACTTACAATGTCATTAGTAAACTATTTGCAAAATCAATGTAGAATATTAATTCGATAACACAAGCTATTTATTATTTTGGAATGGCAATCATCAACGTCAGAAGGGAGTGCAGAGAATACAACGGATATAGCATTCTGAAAAGAGAAGAGAATTTATTTTACAGTTCGAATTCGCTGGATTACGTCAATTATTTTCATTTCAAAATGACGGGTAAATGATTCGCGAGAGAGCTGTCGATCTGAGAGCGAAACCACAATTCTTGCACCCCGGAAGCACCGATTGCGCGCGTCGATGAAGCGTCACGACGCGCCGACGTGGTTGCTCTTAACCATTTCCTCGCTCCCTCGCTCCCTTTACCCGTCGACTTTAGCACGTGGCATCAAAGAGAAGGATATACATCGGGGTGGTCGGTCTTCCCGGCCAAACGGCGACGACCCTCGCTCATCGTCGTTCATTCGCGCGCGCAGATTCGAGAGTTCTCTCCAGTTCTCTCACTGAAAGCCGAATAATCCCGACTAGTTATCTCGTCAATCCATGCGAACATCGAAATACCTTGCGACGCGATTTAATCAATTCCGAATTGTAGTTTTAGCGCTAGACAATATTCCACTGTGTGGGATCTACATTATTAAGTTGACAGAAAGATCTGCATCGTTGTCTTCTGGCTCCTCAATATCTTACCGACAAAGATACAAACATGAAAGTCAGTTGAATTTATCCCCGAAACGGATTTTGGGATGGATACTTTGTCAGGTAAGCTCGAAAAGTCTTTATTTTAATAATTTAAGATTGAAAGAATCAAAACGAGTAAAAAGGGAGTAAATAAGAAAAAAATTTGTATTTCAAAATGTAATCAATAATGACATTTAATTTAGACAGCTATTTTCACACATTTTTTATCCAACAAGCACCGCAAATATCATAATTATCATATAATACACTTTAAAAAGTATCGGTGTGCAGATGTCACACCATGCGGTATCTACTCAGGTAGCAAGTTGATGTCAAAACATGTCAGCTTGCTACCCAGATATATAATTCTCACCGTGTCGGTGTTAATATTAACACCATCATGATGTGAATTTCAAATTTATGGTGTTAAGTCCACATCATGTTGGTGTTAATAAGTAAGAATTATATAGACATCGTATGGTGTTAAGTCCATCTTGATATTTTTTAGAGCATATGGGTTAAATATGTATATTTATGTGTTATGTGGCAGTTATATTTATGTTTAATGGGTATCTTGTTGAAAATTGCCACACACAGAACTTGCCAGATTAATTTTTTTAACTCGTTCATACATCAAATTCTCAAGGAGGATTAATCATCAGTTATACAAATGACATGGTAGAACGACCTTGATTCTGTTTATTATGGGTAACGAGTTATCTATTCTGAAATAATTATAACTCAATTTTTAAAATCATGATAAAATGGAAATGCCGCGTTAGACTTGTGCCGTTTTAAAAATAAATGGCTTTTACAAAGACAGGAGAATCTTATCTGCTCTTTCCGATCGACGTCTATTAACTCGACAGTTTATTTTGCAAAAATTTAATTCAATGACACGGCAGAGGCGGAATATATTAACGCATCGCGAACCACTTCGACGCTCGCCCTAGGGACGTATTTTTAGCGAAAGCCTACGGTGCATACAGATTAATATACGTTAACGCGAACAATAAGTTTCTCTTACAATAGCTCCTACAATACTCCAGAATACAAGAGGTCGATATATTTCGCACCCGCTCGCGATAAAAATTAGTACGCAATTTAACAGTTTCCACTCGACGAAGCATGTCTCTCGCGCTGTTTTGTTCGCCATCCATTTCGGCTTTGATAAAAATTTCATTCACCGCAGTCACGCAGAGGAAATCCTATTTGCGGAAACGAAAGCTCCACGCCGTCGATGTTGCTCCTTAAGCGCGACATGATGATTAATTTCTCAAATCGCCTCGGAACGGCGAAAGTTCTCCTCGAGGGAGACTCTCGGCGGTGGAATCGTCCATGCGTATATCTGCGAGAATAGAATCGAGTTTACGGAGGCAGGCAGACAAAATCGATATACATCGCGTTAATAATGAAGCAGCAAGGTCTATAACCTTCCGCAAGCGAGTCAGAATCGACCTTTCTCGCGGGGGATATAAAGACACTTGTCTCTCCTCTCTTTATCTCTTTCTCTTTTTCACCCGTTCGTTGTCTTTATGCATGGAATTTCCGCGGACGTAACCAGCCTTTTGTCTACGCAAATGCGCGACCTCTTTTTTTTCCTCTGTACGTGGCGCAATAACTATATTCTCCCTGGCGTGCGAAAATTCTAATCCCACTCGGTGCGAACTCGCGTGACAACTCATCCGATTTTGTTGTAAATGTCACGAATCGAGATAAATGTCGGTCCGTACGAACAACATGCGTTCCACCTCGTATTTACGACTTTTTACGACAAATATGTATATGATTGGTAGAGGATTAGCATCGCGATAATCACGCAATGATTAATCGTACGATATATAATTATAGGATCTCTCGATGTTCTCGATTGATTTCGTTATGCTCTGCAATACATACAAAATGTTATTACGCATTATGCATTTTATCGAAGCAACGATTGCGTTTTTGATTAATTTCGAAAACACATTTCCATTCGCTTGTTAATGCAAATTTTTCGCGCTTCATAAATTCGCAACCCGATTGAAACAATATTCAACACTTTCCTCCATTAATGTTTACAATCCAAATCACATTCTCCACTCTCTCTTAAACGTTTTTTTATTAAATGATAAAGTGCGAAATACAACTATGCAATATTACTTATAGATATGCATATATCAAGATACAAAAAGTTGATAAAAAGAAAGATATATGAATTTACGTAAAAAAATTCCTCATTCCTCATAATATGCTTTTTCCATTATAACTTCTAAATTTTCTTGTACTTTTATCTTAGTCACCTCGTCTTATAATTACTTTAGGATCTCGTTAGCCTCTCTTTGACGTATTGTGAAATATAATACGCGAAACTCAAGTTTCGATAGAAATATGTGTTTTCCGCAGCTTATTCTACTGGCTCATCGAGAACCAGAGTCAAGATTTCAGTCCATTAAATTACCGTGCTTGATTAGCGGCGCCTCGTTAGGCAACCTTGGTAACAATTATATCTAATGGGAAGAAGATATTATACAGGTAACACGAAACATCTTACATTCTCTATAAGATGTTAAGTAATAATGGTCTCACGAGCGCGAGATAAACCGGAACGCGTGTAGTATAAGGATCGAGAAATATTGCACGAGATTGAAATTACCATCGCGATTGCAATTAACTGTGGAGGAGCCTAACGCAATCATATAAAGCGCTGAATAATTAAATTTCAAGTTGGAATGCATTCTGTATCCTGCATCTGTTTCTATTCACGCGATCCATAGTCATGTCACTCTAAAAGAAACATAGGTCGATATTCATAATCCGTTCTTAATTAATCAAGCTTTTATTGTTTTAAGCAATACCTTAAGATGCTAATACAATGCTAAATGTCTTTGATCGGTTCACGGCATCTTTAGTTTAAGACCATTTCAAAACTTGAGTGACGTCTATGGCTTTCGCGCTTAATTAGTTTGAAAAGTGGTGCTGCGAGCCCTTGCAAAGCTCTTTCTGTTCAAGAAAGCCAACGTGGTGCAGTTTAGCGAACTTAGGAAGGTTTATTGTCGACAAGAGGAGAGCGTATTATGTACGCCACTTGGCCAGCATGTAGAACGGGACTACTTGGCTAGACTCGCAGGCACCTTCGTTTGATGAAGGAACACTGCTCGGCTAGACACGCCGTCGTGCTAAAGCCTGCAAGAAAAATCTCTCCGTATTATTCACAGACGGACATTTCCTCTCTGCAAGTCTACAACTTCACCTCCACTTCGCCGCCGGAAACGATCGCTCTGTTGCGCGCTCCGAGTCGTTAGCGGAAAACGCGAGAGATCAATTTTTTTTTAAATAGGAAATTCCTCTAAGTCCTGATTAAAAAAAAATTTCGATTTGTATGCAAAAATGCGATCCCGTATCCCATCTCCCCCTCTTCGTATTTCACTTTATGACACAATATATTTTGTACTTCGTGACGGCTCGTTTGTAAATCGCCCGAGGATACGTTCGAGGATACAATATCCATTTATTGTTGAAAAATATTAAAAGGTATATTCTTTCGCTCTCGGAATACGCTTTCAAGGAATATCATCGATTGCCTCGTAAAGCGACATAATACAAATCTTACAATATTTCTCTCCTTCGTAGAAATACGCAGCTTTTCTTTCTACATTTATATGTGTGCAGATAAAGGAACTTGCTTTCAATAAACCGTATTCTGAATCCGCGCTACTCTCGCATCACGCTAGCAAAAGTTGTTAGCGATGAGGCAGCTTTGTCGTGTTGACTTTCTACGGCACTACACCGTTACGCTCGGAATATTTCAACCGATATAAATTCCTTCTTTGATCGCCGGCAAAACGTAAAATACCATGAATAAAACTTTACATTACGCTAAACACGTTTAAACGTCTGTAAAGCGTTTATCATCAGATCTGTGAGATATTTATTGCGTGAAGTAGATAATCCTCTTAGAATTAGATAATGAAAGGTACACATCGCACGAGTGATCTTCTGCATTCGCCGCGTGTTTTTATTACACACCCTCTCAATCTTCTTAGGATAGAAGCACAAATTCTTGTATAACACATACGACATAAGAAAATCAATCAATCAACATCTTTTATTTCATGGAAAGAAGAGAAATGCAGGGACTTTCATTGATTCATTTTTTTATGCATCATATGTTATGCAAGACTGTGCTCCCGCCCTTACAGTAGCAACGTGATGCACGAGCAGCTGATTCCAACTCCGAATTTAACACCTTCGAATTTGTTTTCCTTACGGCCCCGTGAAATAGGTAGTATATTAAAGAAGAGTTGCAGATGTACCGGATCCCCGAGGAGTCGGACGGTCAGTTGTGGCAATAACTCTGCAGTCACTAGCAGATGCGGGGAGCCGCTTAATCAATATTAGTAAATGGATCGTGGGTGTCGTGACATTCTCCTTCTATTTCCGAGATATAGAATAATGCAGAATAATATTATAATTGGCCTATCAAGATATTAACGTGCAGATAAGATCTTATCCCGTCGCGTAATATACTTAGAAATGATTGAAATATTAACGTTAGGGAAAGGTCTCCCGTGTATTTTTCCCGGATGACCGACGTTTTCGAAGCAGTTTCCTCTGCGTATTTCACCGAGCACATGTGAGTTTCTTCTACAAACAGTCGCGTGATTCGACAAATAACTCGCACACTGACTCACATCACGATCTCCAAGCTTTAAGACGAATTTATCCATCCAAAATCCCATTTCGCGCTTCAAACCGCAAAGATCCATTCGAGATGCGTATGTCATAACGAACTTTCAGTTGCAATATCATGGAATGCGTTATTTTAAGATAGGACATGTTACAAACAGTTCAGGATGGAACACACGTTTAATAACTCCGCTGAATTATTCGAAAATCAGCCGTTCGCATTTTCTTCTTCTTACACGTCAATTACTTACATATTCTTAAAGTATATTAGTATACATCATTAAAGGGTATTTAAAAGTTACGCTTCGTAAACCAGGCCAGAGGTCATTAATACATTTACATGACTTGGTACTTAAGTAGTCATTACATTTGCACGCATTAAGCATTTATCTACAAAATGTATCTGTATTTAACGAAGAAAACTTTCTGAGAAAATCTCGCGCTGTTATTATCAGGTCAATGCGTGCTACGAAGAAATCGCGGCGATACGTCGATGTACCTTGGAAGAAGCATGCCAAGGTCTTCGTGGTCGATGCACGTGGGGAATGCTTTCCGGAGTCACATATCGTCCAGTCGTTCTACTGGATCCCTCCGAATTTCCTATATAGAAATCCTTCTTTCTCCAATCAATTGAAATCTGAGTGAGTCCATTGAGTGCGACCACTCAAGACAAACGGTATAAAAGCAAGTCGAAAAGAACACGAAAAGCGACGTATCCTTTACAGTCGACTTGACGAAACTAGGACATGCTGTGGAATCGATATGTCAGTTGTCCCGTCCAGTTTCAATTCGATATTCCAGATCAATATGGCTTGTTAGGTCATGCAAACTGAAGCTCATCATTTAAGCTCGTCATTTAAGACTAGAATAACGAGAAGTGGAAGGATAGAAGATGCGGAGGATGCTGTTCCTTATTCAAGAATTTCGTATGACAAAGATCGATACAAGAAATATTTCGTAACAAATTTGTGCACTAAAAATTGTAATTTTGTCGTAGCAATATCAAGTTTGAAAAATTACAAAATGACATTATAAGTGAACAAGAGATGATCTTCGATTAAATTTCGCTAAAGATACGCCTGTACATTTCGTACGTCTATTTCAATATATGTTTTGTGTAGTTAGTGAATTGGTTATTCGAAGTTAAATTGCCATTGCTAAGTCTATATAACGACCGATTGTCATTAACTGTCTACTGAATGATAAACTAGAGAAAATCATTCCTACATTGTTTGTTTTACTCACAAAATAGAAGTATTTTGAGCGTAGAAAGAGTACTACCTTCATGAATCTTAACTAGTTTATTCACGTTAATTGCCTATGACTCCGTCGTCATAATTCTTTTAAAACGAATACGTTCCTCCTCGCATTATTTTGACGAATAATATTCTACTGCCGTGTAAAAGTTAAATAGTACATGTCAGTTTAATGTCCTGGGACAAACGCAATTATTGCAAATAAATGGAAACTGAGAATTGAGTTTTGAAAAGGTTCCCCCGAAATCCCTCGAGCACCTGTGGTGCGGGAATCTACAGCCGGCACCTGTGCAAACGGGCTTACTGTAATACGAAATACGAGGTAGAAACAGATACATGGAACATTACGCGGTCGGTACCTACTTTGTAATTGCAATATTCCTCCGGCCCTTACAAGCACGAATGCTGCATTTCACGTAGAACGAAATATACATTATCGATCGTCCAATACCCGTGGCAAGTAGCAACACGAATACATTAGGATGTTCGTGGATTGACAGGAACACGTGGCAACTCTTTTATTATTCAACGAAACATCTGATTTCCTCGCGGAGAGTGCTGCTGCCAAATGACAAGCGAAAGAACGCAGCTATCCGTACAATTCTCGAATGATCATAATCCAATGGTTACTTGAGAAATTCCGTGATTGCAATAGCAGTCGTCATCAAAACATCATAATAAAGAGAATGCAGCAGTCGCAGAAAACGTCTCTCAATGACTGCGTTCGTTATCAATGTTACTGCGTTATCTTATTCTTGTTTTACGTCTACTGAGTGATAAAAAAATAAAGATAAAATAGCAGTAGCACAAACGCAGCTATTACGATCTATTTGATGCTACAAATATTTGAAGCATTCTTTGATCAATTAATAATATTCTTTCTTCTGTGTGTGGTCAATCAAACATTTGTAACATCAAGTGGACTACATCCTCAATCGTAAAAAATAAAAACATCATTTCGCAATTGTCAGACTGAATATTCGATTGTCCAACTTCTTTCTTACCTTCTGGATAAAACGTTACCTCAACGTGATTAACTACGAGAAGGAACTTCATGGGTTTTAAAAATATAAAAATAGAAAAACACGAGTAAAATCCTTGAGATTTCATGTATTATTAAACACTGTCACATTTTATTAGAACATAACCAGAGTTTACTGATATCACGGTGACATTTGGTGGAAGGAAAACTCGCACGTTTTTCTTTAAGTATTCCTCTGTATCTCGTTCACTTTATTCGTCTCATTTCTATTCCCCTCGCTTGTTCGAGCATTGTGATTCACTCGCGATATCCGAAGCATTCGTTATCATTGCATAACATTATACAAAACTCAGATCACGTTATAGGCAATAATAAATGGACACGAAACAGCTTTTACATAAAAAATACAATAAAAATCTAAGTTTAAGATGGGTCCTCTCACAGAATCTCGGGATGACAATATCTTTCCTCTACCTCCTGTTTTATGTCTATGTTTCTCCCCGGGAACTCAAGGAAATTCTTCCTATGTCCGTATTATCATCCGTCTTGCTTTTAACTGTTTCTGATATATCGAAAATTTTAATGATATTTCTTTCAGCGAATGTGTCAAATAAATATATATTTGTGTATACACACTTTTTTCGTTTTAAAGCATGTCAGTTAAATATGCGTAAAATACATTAAATTGTTTTACGCTATGTGCTAATTTAAACGCGAAAACATTTTAAGTGGAGAACATTCGCAATGATTTGCGAATCCGAGGCCACCGACGTAAATCAAATGTCACAAATTTTTAATTTCACCCGTGCTTGACAGAATCAAGTAGCGTACAACTCGCTTTTTCCTGGATGAATCCACATTCGTGTAATATATCGCGACGTTTATTCGTATCCATACGAAGCTGCGAACGTTCTGTCAACACATATAGCACTTGTTAAAATAGACGTATGAACGAGACGAAAGTTTTTCCCAGTCTGAGGGAAAAGCGCTCGCGGCCTCCATTCGTCTCCGTTATAGTCTCGTTAAGGCTCGAGGAACATTTCACTCTCGAAACGAACAAATAACGTTGCTCGACTCTCGCTGACTCGGTTTGACTCGCTCCTTATTTTCACTGATTTCTACTGATTACTCGCACTATTTTTGCTATTTACGCTCGTTGATTCGCGCTGACTTCGTTTCTTAAATGCACCGATTCGCACCGTGACTCGAGAGTGAAATGCCCCTCGTTAAGGATCGTTCGATTCGTCATTTTCGGCTTGATCCTGCCGATAAAAAGAGCACGGGTTAGAGGGATGATAAACAGCGAGAGAGGGTGCAAAACTGGGTGCGGGACAAACGCGTAATTTGTCGTCGGGGTTATTACCGTGGCTGAATCTCCGTTCGACTTTCTCATTATCATATCTGAAAGAGAGAAATCCAAGGAAGGCGGCAACGAGCACGTTTCGCGTTTAAAAATCTTGCCAAGATCTAACAGCATGAAGTACAAGGATATCAGCGATAAATTACATCGTGTTTTACCACAAAATATTAGGATAATACTTACGGCGGATAATAATTAAAGGACTTTCTGCAACAGTGAGCTAATCCACATTTTGTAGAAATACATTTTGTAAATAAACTCTGAAGTTAAAGTGATGAGAAAAATACCAATATCACATTCAACTACGTTGTGGGTTAGTCCCATTGTTGCAACAAACTCTTCAATTGTCTACTTGGTTCAAGCTATGATTACAGTGAATGCGTGCTCTGATGAATACGTCAAAAGCCAAAACAAACAAACAAAAACATTTTCTATGTGAGCGGTTACGCTGTATGAGTACAGTTAGTCAGATGTCACACGAAACTCGTCAGAACAAGTTTGTCGTTCATAGTTTGTTTCTCCGTTCAAATTCGTATTATTACTTTTTAAAATAGATATTGAAAAATTAGTTTAATTTGAAAACAGAAGATGTGTGTGTGTGTGTGTGTGTGTGTGTGTGTGTGTGTGTGTGTGTGTGTGTGTTTGTGTTTGTGTGTGAGGAAAAAATTTATCATAGCTAAAATATATCTCGTAATAAATGGGAGAAGATTAGTTAAGAAATGATATTCTCCATTTCTTTCTCTCGAAACGAACACTTTATTCACTTCTTTAGTCAGTTCTTCGACTCACAAGTAAATTAATAATAGACTTTTCAAAAAGTATATGAATCGATGTCATCCATCTTGTGTAGTTGCGACACTAAGATCTTAAAATTTCAAACTTTGAAATTACAAGATTGATTTATTTTGTCAGAATATGTATTTATTATAATTACTTATTTCTGACAAACAATTCGGACGAATTCGTCAGAACAAAAATTCAACAAAACATATTTCATTGTAATTGTAGATAAAAACGTCTAAGAATATCGATGCATGCAGCCTGGATGCACGATGTAAAGAACATTATACAATGAGAACATTCCTTTTGCTAAATTACACGGAGTGAAATAATCTTCCAATCGTTTATTACGGGCGATACGAAGACAAGCAATTAATTAACGCATCGGGAATAATTCTCGCTAAGATAAACCACCGTTTACGTGTGATTGTGTGTAAAATACAAGAATCTACAAACTACAGCTGCCAATTAAAGCATGTTAATACGTTGTTCGATGAAATCACGACCATAGAAATCGATTATCGACAGCCTCGTCTCGCAGACAAAGAGGTATTTCAATATCCTGATGTCTCTCGTTTAACACCCATCGGCTTTCGGCTTCGAAATGACAAAATTTTCCTATCGCCTACCTACCTTTTACGCGATCTGACTCTCTTGTCGAATTAACTTTTTATCGCACATTCAGTAACTTGTTAAGTATCACAAAAATTAAGATCGCGGCCAATCAGGTTTAAAGTTTTGCTTTATCTCACAAGAGTTAATTGTGCTTCATAAAGTCGAAGGTACGGAGACATGCTTGCATTTGCATTTTGAAGAGGTGAACTATCGGCGAGAGAGACGAGAAGCAGATCGAAAAGAGCGAGCCGAAATGCGTGTACAAAGATAATAAAGAATCGAATTCGTGTCGTTTGCAAACTATGCCACGATTACTCTTAAAAATAACATCGATTTTTACGAGCGAACGAATGCGAGAAATTCTCGAACGATATAAAAGAAGAGTCGGAGAAACCGAAGAAACCATCAGACTATTATCCTCGTTTTACAAACTGGCGCTAGATCAGGAAGTTTTCTGGGTCGTAACGATCATTTTTAATAGGACGAAAGTTGTCCGAGTATCCGGACGACATTCTATATAGCCGCGACCTCTGAATTTATAACACGCCACACCAATATCTTCGGTCCGTTACTGAAATGAGGACTTGATGCCATTGATAATAACGATACGTCAATCCAAGTTTTTATATCGATTCAAAGGAAAATGCTATAAGTCCAATTGCTGAATACCAGAAATTCAAAACAAGCATTATTTGTACGAAAAAAAAAAGATTATCATTTCTAAAAATTTCTGGGATTTACAATCGTTCAGTTTAATCCTCAACTGGACAGAAAGTAGATATTAATTACGTAATCAGGCAGTTTGGGTTTTCGAGATTCCTATTATTCTTCACATAAATTTTGAAGTAAAATGTAAATTTCAATATTAGAAAACGCAAAAATCAATTTGCTTGGTAAATTTGTCAAATGAGTCAAAAAATTTAACGCCATACATACAAAACATTTGAAGAAACAAAAAAGTTATCACAAAAATAATGCTCTCTGGACCTTTGAAATCCTCCTTATCCGATTAAAGATTAATATTTAAATTCTTTCTCTCAGCGAAAATATGGAAAAATGCTTTTGAAAATTTCAAATACTTAGTGTGAGAATCATTCATAACCTTCGGCGATCATCCATCATGCCGAGATGATAAAGGGACGATCATAATAACAGTCTCCATAGCAATTTAGTTTTTAAAACCCTCGATGTGGCACAAGCTTATAAACAGACTTCCTTTAAAATTTTAATCTGGCTTAAATGCTAGCTTTAATGAGGCATTACGCATTGAATTTGGTAAGACCTCATAATACATGATGATATTAACTGCAAATGGCATCTTCGCCGTGGCGCTCGAGATTCCAGCGCTCTTCAAATTATAATCTCTTTATCTCTTATCTAATTCCCGATGGAATTTGCATAATTTTGAAATAATCCTTCAACGTGGCGAAGTAAGCGAATAGATACTCCAAGAGTATAATGGTCTCACATCAGTTCGAAAACTTTAATGGGCATCCAAGCAAATCAGTACGTTCGTATGTACGAGTATTATCGACATTATCTGCACATGTACGCCTGAAAGCACGCGCGCATCGAAACCAATAAAGACGCGCCTGTCACAAACGAAAAGATACCAATCTTTGCAACCCTCCCACTGTGTCCTTTTGCAAGGGCATTTATTTTTACGAAGACTCACTCTACACCTTACTGTCTATTCGGTCGGGTTCTAAAGTGATTTTAGATTTCAGAAACTACTTACGTCGTCGGAAGCAGAGGCGATTTCCTGTCGCCATTTCCGGCAGACAATTCCAGAGATATCTGTTTTGAATTTAAATCTCTTCAATCTTTTGGATTGTTCGACAATCCACGAAAACGAACGGTCGAATTTTTATCAGTTTTTCCCTGTAAATCTAACGCTCTTTTCAATTGATCACCCAATGAGTCTTCCAGAATATTTCTCTCATTTTTCTTTCGTAGTATCACTTATTACCAAATTATTCCGAAAGACTGATCGATCGCGGTGCTTAAAGCCTTCGACTGAGAGGTTGAGAGGGTCTGTCTCAAGGTCACACAAAGTGCATGACCTTTTTTTTTTTTTTTTCCCCCAAGAACAGGCATATGCTCTATTTCACAAACCGGTCGTGTTTCGCGGACACGAAAATTTCCACAGAATTATGTCGAACATAAATGTCGGATAACCGTAATCACAAAAATTTTCGATTTTGAGATTAAAATTACATTTCCTTCGAGAAACGGAAGGGAAACAGAAAAAACTCCATCTTCGTAAGAAGATATAATCGTTATCATCTTCAAAGTTTCGATCGCTCTAATCTAAAAAGATTTCTTTTTTCCGTCGGACTTTTCTTCCTGCCTCGCTCTCCCTTTAGTAGTTTCCTTCCGATATATCGTCCTTACATAAAAGATGATAAGCGGCCAACGATCGAACTGTGCCGTATTTATGGAGATTTATTTGTATCATGCTTCCTGAATAATTCCGTGAGCTTTTGAAGGTCGGTTGTCGATCGAACATTTTCGTGTCCAAGGACTTGTTTTATTATTTACGGAACATCCGTGGGGTCAACAGGGCCAGTGGAACCTCTTGTAATTAGGCATAGACACAAAAGGGACGTTCGTGCAGCTGCTCGGCAAACGATATTAATTAAAATCCATTAACGAAGCTGGCTGACGCTAACTGACGTGACATTCTATATTATAATGCCACTCTCGGCCGAGATATATGTCGAAATTGGAGAGGATAGCGATCCTATCCTCTAATTTATTCTGTAGAACGTGAAAGGGGTGAAAAATTAGTTCCAAGTGGTGGCTTATTGTTCGCTCTCCCTTTTCCGTGACATACTTGAATTGGCGAAAGCGCATTATGTGATAGGTCGTACCAATGGCTCCGCAAAGGGATACCGTGTCCACGGGATATTTACCCAGGATTTCACGTTTCTCCCATTATCGTCCTCAGTCTACCGATCGCGAGGCCGACTGTTTCTTGATCTGCTACCTTTGGGACAATAAAGACGAAAATGAAGAGTCCACTCTTCTAAAATAATCATTGGATCGAATGAGGACATCCTCTCCGGTGCAATCTCTTGGGGTTATTTAACGTGAAATAATAATATAATGAGGTTTATATCAATAAACAATACAAGCGTTTCCGTGTTGTAAGTAAAATAAAATATTAAACTGCGAATGTCAATTTTATTGGAGTGTCAATTTTTATGCTCATCTATTTTATCAGATGAAATCGATGTGTGATATTCACGATAGGTACCTAACATATATCCATCCGCTATGGTTTATTGGAGCGCGTCCTTCGGTATCTTAATCTTCATCTTTTCGCTATCGCGCTCCTCGCAGACGCAAAATGGAGCAAAATGAAGAGCGCACACAACCACGCTACGAAGTGCTCCACTTCAGTGAAGTAATAGTTTGCCACAAAGGTCGGAAGGAAGAGCACTTCTAGAAGAGAAAAGGGGCACAAGAGGAGGCGTGGATATATAGTAGATCGATTGACAAACGGTGAACGCCTATTTGCAGTAGGATAATACTGGCAGTCACGGAGGGATATATCATTCTTTATATCCTCTTTGCTATCGCTCGTATTCTGTAATTATTATCGGGATTTATTTTTGCTTCCACCTTTTAAAAGATTTCTAATTCAATCGCATGATACAGAATGTCTATTCGCCTTCAAACATTTACTAGAGACAATTGATCGTTATTTCCGAACGAAGCAATGGCGGTAGAATCGTGAATCATGTGCGTTACAAAAGAAGTCCTATTGCCTTAGCCATCTAATAAAAAAGTTGCTTGTATGCGAACAAAGAGAGTCACCGTTTCTTCTCAACTTATACCAATATAGCGTACCAGGTAAATTGCACTTTGTTCTCGCGAACAACCATTGCGTCGACGAACACATAAAGATATGATCACTCTGGTTAAAATTAAATATGAAGCAACAGTTGCCAAAAACACAATGGATTCAATTTAACGAAAAAAGAATATCATGTGGTGCTATATCGTACAAAAAAGATAAAATAAGATATCACAAAAATTTCTGTTTTAAAATAATATACCTATATCTTTTTTCATAAAATTTCCATTTTAATTCATTTCTTCTCGAATATATTTGCGCAGAATAATTGACGTATCTTGCGCTGAAGACAAAATAATTCTATCATAAATGATGTATTTTGCGATATATCGCCCGTGTAATTAGCGAAATTCATTCCTTCTAAAAATTTCCAATCTATCGTGATGCGCGATAAACTATAATTTTCCATTATTCACCGCTGAATCAGTACGACTGGTAGAAAGTTTGGAAAGCAGCTAATTATTACTTATTTCCCTAGAAAATTCTGCTCTTGCCGCGAATTCACGAACAAACTTCCACACATGTCTAGACAGCAAAATTTTTCCCGATGTCACTTCTATTTTCGAAAGAGACTCAGTTGAAGCGGAATCATCGTCAATTAATATAACGAGCTTACGAATTAACAGAAAGGAACGTAGGTCATTTTGTCATCTCTTCAGCACTCACATGTACATCTCTTCAATTAAGCGATACAGCAATTAATAACGTTGGGCATACTCTATTTGTGATATTATTGTGAAAAAATATAGGTAAAGACAATTCTCAATAAACACAATTTATATAAATGATTTTCAATTATTACGCAATTTTCTTTATATTAATCTTTTCATTGTAAAATAAAGCTTCTTGTAATAATTGTTATCAATGATTACAACGGTATAAATTATGTACAAAAAATATCAAAAGGTATTATTTTGACGTTAAACATAAATTATATATTTGATTTGTTCGTATACGGAAAAAAAGAATGAAAATCTGATAAGAGAAATGCTATTATTAGTAATCGTAGCGAACTAACTGCTGTCTGTAAATCTAATTAGCAAATCAGAGCTTCGTCTATTTTCTCTTTCCTAATAGGTCTCTGCTCGTGTTATATCGAGTCATCTACTGTCTGTGTATATCAATATCCTGCCGACACTCTTGCCCAACAGAAGTTTCCGCTTTCGATGACGGAATAGAACACAGTTTCTCTCGGATGTAACGAACTCTCCATCGAGCTCTATCCATGTACCATGTGCCACGTTCCCGTCGTGGTTTACCATCTTCTACCGCGGAAATGTGTATCGAACCATACGGTCAACTGAATTGGGACACGCTTCGGCGTACGTACATGCTCGTTATCGAAGAACCATTAAACCTTCGCAATTATGATTAAATTTAGATAATATGAAACCGCTATAACATGAAACTATCTGAGTTTAATTTGATAAGTAAATTGTATTACAAATCATATCATAAGTCGTGTCATATATTAACACGACTGAGAAAGGATATTAATTATATTTTCTGTTATTTTATGAGGGAGAATATATAGACACGCAAATTAATGCTTCGCATTTTCTTCGTTTTTGCGAAAGTTAAACCATAGATAATAAAACGAATCGCTTACGGGGAATTCCCAGATGTGCAAGTGCTTTTGAATTATCGATTGGCCGTGGGATCCTTCTACGACTTCAGCACGACGTGCGAAGAGTATCGTGCAACAAGTACCTAGCGATAAATGATAGTTCCCTGAGGGCTCTGTAGTTCAAATCCTCGCAAGAAACGGTCCCCAAGACTATACCCATGTCTCGTTTGCACAAACCACAAGCGCAACAAGTTAGCCGGAGCCACCACTCTATATATACTCGACTTTAGCAATCGGCAAACTCATTCGGCGGAACCAATCAGTCTTCAAATAATTCAGGAAAGTTCTTACATGTCTCACAACGCGACGCGCGTGTCGAACGAAAGACAAGCTTCGGCTTTCGAAAAAGCTTCGTAATAGCGTGGATAATTGGAGATGCAAATGAAGATAGAAAAATGTTATTATCGTCGTCGTTGTATAAATATAGACGAAGGGGAGAGATAATTTATCATGAAACGACAAGTCAGGATTAATGGCAACATGACGAACTCACGGCAGTCTCGCGTGCACATCATGAATATGAGAGATTTTCGTACAAAATTCGCGGCCAGTGGGGCACGAAAAAAAGAATAGGAGGAAGGTCGAACGGTAATGTTGATACACGTGTACCTGCGGCTTGCGTGATAATGGAATACAGGTGGTTTCGCAGAGAAATCGAGCGAAAATGGATAAAAGAACGAAAGGTCGGCATCGATTGTTTCAGCATACCTGCGCTGACATCGTAAAAAGAACCGTTTCTTTAATCTTATTCAAATATATCCTTTACAAATGCCCCGTGAAACGCGATTATCTGCTTCGATACGTCCGTCGTTGCCCTGAAGACGAACAGTTACTGTTTCCATTTCGCAAAGTACCGTCGTGTCGTTTATACCGTATAAATCCCATAAACGAATACGCGGTAAATTGCGTTTTATATAACCCAAGACTTGGGGAAGCGCTCGTGCTCGATAATAAAATGCAGGGGACGCGATCACTAAATAACACGCGATTATGCATTTGCAGAGATTTATTATTCCGTCGTGTATATCTCTCACGGATTGCTCCACACTCATTAATCATAAATGGGAGAAACTTCCAAATCGTTCCACGTCAAATTGACCGACAAATTAAAATTTGATCGCTAATTTAGAGTTCAGAATGTATGTCGACGCGTGCTGCACGAACACATCTATTAATAGCATTTCAGTTTTTAACGTTCCTAAATTTTCAATTTTGTGCGGTTAATTGAGCGGACTAATGGTTTCACGACAAGAGGAATCTTCTTATAATTAGTAAAATAGCATAAAACAATCCTAAAACGATTTATAAAAATAATCATGTTATGTTACGCAATAATAGCTCTTTTTTGATCGTTTAAGAACATTATATCTAAACTATAATAATAAATTGCTGATGATGAATAAAGACGCAAATGAAAAAGAAGCACGAAACATGGATTAAAAATTAAAACGGGCGTTTCTAATAAAGATGTAAGGTCTGCACTCTTAGGTAATTTATTAAAAAATCGATATAGAACTTTCTACAGATAAAAATATAATCTCGCCTCTTAACTCGGTATAATCTATTAAGAAGCCGCCTGAAATGAAAAAAAAAAATTTTCTTTTACCGTCGTTTTTTTCAATGAGATTTTCATTTTGATTTCTATGCTCTATTGAAATATTTGATTTGAAATGCCTGCTCTGACTTCGCATTATTGCTATATTAGGTCAAAGTATTTGTATATTATATGGTTTATATATTAGAACGTACGATGTAATACAGGAAATACAATCGATAGCAAATATTCGATAAATTCTTGTAAATATCTATGTAACGCGTGCAATTACGTACATGGGAACGCGTGGAGGAATTCTGAATGAAATTCTCCGTTCACCATATTTGCGGGATAGAATGTGTTGCGTTCGAAAGGACGGTGGTTTATGACGATAAGATTTTATCGGAATTTAGGGTTTTAATGGAATTATTTGCGTTCCGCTACTAGTTATGCAGACAAATTACTGCATTACTATTTCGAAACAAGTTGAAGCAATCAACGAAAGGTGAAGTTTATAAATGTCAAGTGCGAGTTTAATGTTACACAATATTGGCGCAAAAGGTTTATTTAACTGAATCAACAGTCGTAAATTATAGTTAATTTTAGAAAGATGTTTAAGAAAGTCTAATCTGATTCAACGGGCTTGGACTGGACAATTTCGTCAATGTGTATACCATGATGTTTTAATTATGGTTTGGATACCGACTGAAATTGTAGCCGAGCGACTATTAATAGTCGACGCTGTAAAATTCAATAACAGTGAACGAGGTCGTCTTTTCCCTTCGTCGCGAGACGATAGGCTAGCTAGGAATTCCAGCAGCCGCATCTCGCAAATCGTATCGACGTGCGTCTACTGGAAGATACGCTAATGGTCGATAATGGAACTGCCGCGGCACCGTCAAAATCAAATTATGTCACCCGGCAGCTGCTTGTCGCTACGATCCGCAAAACAATATGTGGCAGAAAGTACGCATTTTCGAATACGTCGCGTAACAATAGAATAGATGATGCGAGTCATGAGAAACTTCCTTTTATTTCAGATCAAAAAGCGTGTCATATTAAACGTGCTCTAATTTATAATTAATATGATAATATTACCTATGCAACCAAATAATTCTGCAACTCGTTTATAAAAAGAAAAAATCGTGCGACAAAGTGTAAATTCCTTGCATCGAAAGATTTAAATACTTGTTCAACCATTTACCTTGAAAATATTTTACTTATTTTACATTATACTATCATGAAACGGAAAGATTGTTTCTTTTTAATAAATTTAAAATGCATAAAAGTTGTAAGATTGTTCTTGCATAGAAATCCAGTTTATATCTACTTCTTTGAAATCGAAAGATTAGGATCAACGTCACCATAACTGCATACGAATCGTTGAACATTCAACTACAATATGTGACCTTTTGCATGTTCGTCCTTGACTATCTAATTTAACTTGCATTACATGTCGATATCTATATATATTACAATGCTAATGACAGGTGAGTTGAAGCGTACCGCTGAAGATAACATCGTTTACTATGTGCCTGCCGTAAATATGAAGTTCGCTTGATATCGCTTCATATGATATGCAAGTTATTTTTCTGATAGAATGAAGCGACTGAGATAATGACCAAGTGGCACAAACGGTTTTACAGCAGGCTTTATGTTCCTTGTGTTCAAAGGAAATTTAAGTAAATTATGTGTTATAGGATAATTTATATTAATTAAAAATATGTATGACTTTTAGATTTTTCAGTCAGAATCGCCGTTATGATATCGCACAAGAGGAGCCGGAGACCCAACGAAGTCGATAAATTCACTTGAATTAGATTCTTCTTTCACTTAGGAAGAAATCCCGAACATAAAAAAAGAAAATAAATAAAGCACAGGGAGGAAGAGGAGGAATGGGCCCTTGGGCCTTCGGCGTACCTCTCGTGTCAACTTTGGGTCTTCTCCTGAATGGTTACATTCTCCTTGTCGTTCTCGGTCTTGGTAAACAGGTGAACAATAACGAAATATCTTTAATATTAATAATATTCATGAAATTTTTCTCTATTCTCTTCTATTTCTGTTTTCATATCTCTCTTTTCTGATTATGTCTTTAACGTTTTTTCCACGAATCAGGATGGCATTCAGTCAAATGCAATATGTAAATAATTTCGAAGCTGCCCGCGAACGCATGATTTATTTCAGCAATATTATTGCAATCACTCGTGTCAGAAATGCTACAAATTCGGGAGACACGTGTAGACTGCTCTCTTGAATGTAAATTAGTTGAACTTTCCTGGTATTTCGGTCAGAGAGTTCATGATATTAAATCCGTTAAAAGCATATCTGGACTGCAACTACGAGTTTCAAAAAGAGAAAGAGAAAAAAATAAACTCTTTGAAAAATATGTACGCACGCATGGTACGCTCGAGGAAGCTTATTTACTCAGACGATTTATTTATCGAGATAAAGATGCAAATTATAATCTCTTTTTACAACAAACGGCAGCGCAGATTTACTTATTTGTTTCTACCTGCTTTCAAGTTTCTGAAATATCATTGAATACTCTCATCCCGAGAGAGAGAGAGAGAGAGAGAGAGAGAGAGAATGAAACTTTTAGATGATTGAGACTCTTGAGAATCTTAAATGATAGAGCAAACAGGGTGTGCGGTCCGCGCGCATATAACGCGTAAAAAAATTGTCATATATTAGTCTATTAAAAGTTTAAATTACAAAATCTCGCCGGGCATTGAAATTCGCGATAACATGGCAGAATTGACATTTCAACGAGTCACACCACAATGTCCACAGACGCAGCAGCAGCAAACGGCAAACACTTTACTGCTGCTCCATTTGGGCGCCGTGGAAGCGGCGGTGTGCTTGATACTGCTGATCTTTGCAACCGGCTCGTGGCCGCTTACTGGTACGTGGTGCGTCCTTTACGGATTTCTACTGGCGCTGTTACATCCGGTTGCCCTTTGGACCGTCACCGGATTAAACTGCGACAGGTGAATCTTACATATTCTCTTTCTAATATCGTTATTCAATATCCGGAATTGAAGACTGATGAACTTCTGATGAATGAAGATCAGTATCAGTTTCCCGCTTAATTTATTGCTCGTAGAAGCGAGCAACGCGGTTAACTTCTCAATAAATGATGCGTCAAGTAAATGAGGTACACACAAAGAGATATCTGTTAATCATTACGTTCAGATCAATCACGTGTAAAATCACGTTTTATATATGATTCATATTTAAAATTCTCGCTTTTGTGCAATTAGAAAATAATATATCCCACGTATTTCCGATCAAAATACATATATTTAATACATAACGATTTGATAAAATTATTCTTGCAATACTACATACTGGTTAATTACTCGGAGAATTTTTTTTTTTTCAAAGTATAGACAATGTGCACATTTCCAATTACACTAAAATGCCATTAAATAGAATTTCACACCGATAAAAGGAAGAACGTCCTTGTCGCTTGAGTAAATCGACGAAGAATCTAAGAGAGGTTCCTCTTGTGAAATTTTCCGATAAAAATCGAGTTCAATCTTGATATATGACATCGAAAGATGAACGAGACCTCGGTTTCAGCTGACACAAAAGACACTGAAATATGCGATGTAGGATGTCAAATAAGGATTCCACGAGCTCAAATAGTATCGTAGCTGTCAGTTGACTCGAGATGTTCGTTCCATCTCTACTTGTTGCTCATCCTTTCACCGTAACTTGCACCGTAACAGCTACGCAATTTTTTAAATGTACGGCCAATTTAGAATGCGTCAACTGAAATAATTTCATTTATTTGATGTAAATATGTCTTATACTCAAATACTTTTGAGAGCGGTTTCGAAAATCTTATAAAGATTTCGTATTTATCTTTCTGTACACGAATCTCTGTGAATTTCATTGCATCGCGCGAATCCTTTTAAGAAAATATGGAAGAAGTGCGCTCGAGAGAATACAAAAAACTTCTTTTCCGTTTTATTCTCTGCAAAAAGTCAGACTCGACCGTAGCTCAATCGACCATGGAATATTTTATTCAGCAGTTTAAACAGATTTACTACCACCTCGTTTTTCACTTTCTGGATCTCCTGTGAATTTTCTCATCGTGGAAAGCGTTGCTTTATTGAAAAGATTTATCAATTTTTTTCGAAAGCACTGGTTATCCAGCGATAACATCGTTCACGTCTTACGTATATTACCGAGCGTATTATAATATTTAATTTGATTAAGTGACAAGCCAGGACTAACGAGTTCATTCGAAATCGTTAGACGTTCGATCGAGTATGAAACGACCATCCCACATTGGCATCTGAATTATATTTCGTTTTCGCCAGCCATGCCTCGCAATTACTCTCTGCAGGTATTACGCGATCGCTGCACCGTTGCACTACGCTGCCTTGGTCTCTCCGCGTCGCGTAGTCGTCGGGCTGGCTGCTTCTTGGACAGGCGCTCTACTCCTGTGTTTGCCACCGTTCTCGGGTCTGGTGCCACCTTATAGGTTTGTATATACGTGTTATGCCATTAACCACCACACCAATGAACCAGCATTCCGCAGCGCTTGCTTGCGCGTTTTACGGCATTGCCTCGCAATTGCTGCATTTCCTCGCATAATAAACGAAATTCGATTTACTTTGTGTTCTATCCCTTCGCCAAAGTAAGTTGATTTGCGTCGCATAAAGACTCTCACTGTGAGATAATTTCCGCGCCAGCTTCTCGCGACACGTGCCCGCAAGAATTCTCATTTAGAGAGAAGCTTTTATCAGCGGCGAATTAGTTAAGTTTAACAAAACCGATTGTAATAATACAAATAGTCTGTTTCAAAAACAAACCCGTCTGTTTTTTCATTTACTTTCAATCGCGTGATCATTTCTAAGTCAATACTCTCTTATCCCGTATCGATCAGCTATAACAAAGAATTGGGTTGCTGCGCCCCGGATTTCGGGAACGGCACTTGGGGATCCGCCGCGGCGCTCTACGGCGCCATTTATGCCATCCTGGGCCTGGGACTGCCGGCTGTCCTCGTGACGGTCTGCAATTTACGCGTATTGGGTATAGCACGGTACCATCGACATCGTATCGCCAGTGCGATCTACGAGGTCACCCTGAGCGCCCAAGTGACCATCACCCATCAGAGAAATCCATTTTTCGTGCCAACCGTCACCGCACCCTCCGCCGGCGGACCGCCGCGTTTTCACAGCGCTGCCAGCACGGTTTGTACAGACGGTTTTAAATTTTAAAAATGTAAACATTTTTTAAAGAATTTTAAAAATGCAACATTGGACATGAATATAAAAAAATATTCTACTGACGTGTATCAAAATATCTTTACGATATAACTTGATTCTGCGGTCAAAATCAAGTCTTTAATAAGAATATCTAACCAATTTAGCCTTTAAGGCTTAATTGGTTAAGTTACTTGATTTAAGCTAATAAAGCTAATGAAAAGCACCCGTAGTTCAAGACTAATTTGTAATTTAATTTTCTGCCCCGGAATTAGCAAGTTAAATCGATAGACGCCACGCTGGGAGGCATCGACGAAGTACCAAAACTTCCTCGCTCGCAGCGTCTCGTGATTATGGACTGCCGTTTAATTTCTATTCGAGGACTCGATTCGGCAATTTTCTAATATAATTAGTTAAAGTTTGATTTATTAGTGAATCGATACACGTTTTGATTGCTATAAAGATAAATAGCTTCGCGCTGTGTTCAAACGGTTGTTGTCAATTCTTGTCTCAGTTTTGCAAACGACAACTTTTCAGGTGATGCAACTGGTCGGCTCTTTGTACCTACTGTATTTTCCGTATTGCGGATTTATCCTCTGGGAAGCTTGCGGCGCCGGTAATCAGCACCGTCTTCACGCACATCCTAAGCTGGCCTCTTTAGCGTCGCTCCTCCTCGCGTGCTCACCACCCATCAACGGCCTTCTTTACGGTTTGAAATCGCAGACCCTGCGACGGTCTGTGCAGAACTACTGGCGGAAAAAGGCAACTAAGTCGGAATTACAGCAGGTAATTTGAAACGCGAGAAAAATGAACGCTCGTGAAGGGGTGCTTGTGCGTCGAGCGAAGCGAAGGACAGTAGTAATTTACAGTTTACGGTTATTATTGCTCTTATGTCCTATTATATGTTCGTATACTCGTATGTACGTATATAACAACATGAGAGCAATTGTAAATCTGTTTTAGGAGATACAAGCGAGAACACCGAGCGTCGCGGGATCTAGGAGACCTTCCGGCAGTGGAAACACTTCCTTCTTCCCATTCCCTCCTCTACAGCGAAGGTTGAGCGAGGCATTATTGGCTCTTGGCTCGTGCAGAACTGGGGGTAGTTTTGAAAGCAATAACCTGGGGTTCCAGCGCGGCAGATTACAACCCGCTGTCTCGTGTAACACTCTCAGAGTGCCGACCGCTGAATCAGGTACGTGTTCCCTGCGGCTGATATTACTTTACCAAGATAAAATCCAAATAGTTTTTAGTTCCTCTTACAATTAGTTTGCAACTAAAAACCGGTGTTTGAGGTCCTCGCACTTTAACGCGAATGTCTCTATAAAAAAGAAAGACCTCTAGTGAAATGAATCAAATCTTTGTAAACCCTCTTGATCCTTGATGGATAAACGTTTCGACACTGATATAAGCGTCATCCTTTCATCATGGCGCGCTAAGGTGAACCGAGCAAATTGGTGAGGGCGAGCGCGAGTGCCGCCAGTCTGATGGGTCCCCATTATCGGAGCGACTTTATTGGGGCGGATTTGGGTGCGGAATGCTCCATAGCTATGTGCGAGACCCCGAAGAGGAGCCCGAGGATCCTCATAACGCGCGCGTACAGCGAGGAGAGCCAAGACGGAGGCAGCCCCCTTCTGAGAAAATCCCTCAATTCCAATATTAATCCACCGCCGTGCGAAAGTATGTCACATGTTAACATTTGTAGTGTGTGCATCCATCGCATTTGCAATTCTGAAATAAAATCGCGACTTTTAAAACTTATCACGCCTCTAGTTCACGTTTCTGACGCGAATTCTCATTTTCTCTTCCATCTAAATTCTCGCAGTTTGGCATAATATCCTCTTTATAAGCAAAAAGACATTAAATAAGCTCAACGTGTAACGTCGCTCAACGTGTTCACCGTTAGTTTCATATAGAGATTTGCAAATGAATAGATCGTCGAAGTAACTGAGTTACTTCTAACCAGATTAATATTTGACCTTATTTAAGAGATATCTCATTTATCGCACGTGCACAGAACGTCGATGGCGACACTGCAGCACCGGAAGCGAGAGCAGCACGGGAAGTAGCGATGCGAGCGTATGGACCACCGGCGTGGTTCCAAAGTACGGCAAGGGTAATGCGAAGGCGAACACGGATGGCTGGTCCTCACGTATACGATACGTACGCGGCAAGAATTTAGAAGAAGGCGCATTGTCAACTACAATGAGGCCGAACAATAACAGCGAAAGCAGCGATACCACGGATACAACTACAGCCACGACAACAACTACCACGCTGCTTAAATCTCTCACTATAGTAAGTGATGAAATGAATTCGAAAACGATCAATACTGTTAATTTTATACAGTTGTGCAATTATTTTAAATAATTATCTTAAATAATTATTTAACGATTATCGACAATTTTAATAGCGATCATAATGTGGAAGGGTTAAATAATCATCGCTTTGTATTCTTTAATACATCATTCACACAATTCAATTCTAACTTTAAAAACACAATTAATTACTCGACTGTAGGAGACTGGCGAACAGAATGAAAGAGAGAAGGAAAGGATGAATGGTAATATGAAGAAAAGAGAGTTTAGCGAGAGTGAAAGCAGTTGGAGCAGTGTTGAAGAAATTGAAACCAAGGCAGAAAGAAACGATCAAGACGACAATCCTGATAGGACGAAAGAGGAAGACTCGCAGACGAGACCTTCGCGACAAAAGTCGAAAATCAGTGACCGCGATCCCGAAGTTTCCGAGGAGGCTGCGCAACTGAGGCCACTTCTAACTCCCTCCTCTTAAAGCCTATCTCTTAAATGTATTTTCTTTTAAATAATTCGTTGTGTGTGTCATGTGTGTGTGCGTGCGTGCGTGCGTGCGTGCGTGTGTGTGTGTGTGGGGGGGGAGGGGCGCGAATAAAACAAAATTTTCACTGCGTGTATTTAAGCAACACTGATACGCGTTTATTTCGTGAATTTACAGAAATAAAATTAGCCGGTAAATTGCGAAGAGAGTTACTTTGATAATTTGTATTTAACAAGTGTTATTCGTGTTCGCGACACGAGAATGAAGAGGAAGTATAATTCGTCATATAATTTGCCCAAAGTTTATATTTTGTAGATTGATCTCAATCATCTCTCACATGTCCTACCTAACGTAAAAAGTTTAAAGAAAATATAGATTTGATCTTTTTAGATCTTTATGCTCGACGTTGATATTGACATATCGTGAAATTATATTTTTGTACTCTCACTCTGCAACACTACGTGACGCAACAATGACGTGATACCATTCTTTACAACAAAAACCGAAGAACTGATTAATACACCGTCGACAAACTCAATTTCAAGAAATTTGTTCGCTTGTTCCGAAGAGTTAATCAACGATCGTTTCCGATTAAATACCGATGAAAGTTTACGTCAGCGATGAATTAACGAAAACGCGTTATCTACGAAAGTTGCGATCCAATTTATCTTTAATTTATCGAAGCAAGTCATAGAAACTTGTGAAAGAGCGAAGAACAACGGACGAAAGTCGAACACCCGAGAAAGTTCTTTTGACAGAAAGTGGTAAACGTTGTGGAATCAAAGACGCGAATATCGAGGCGTACTCGAATATTATATTGTTACTATTTAAGGAAGGAGAAGATAAGTCTCACGTTTGTGTCTTTTATAAATGTCAAGTTTCGCTCAGTAGTTACAATTACAACGACGTGAATTCCTATGTTTTTTTTGTGATTGATGTCAATGCGAGAATTATTAGCAATGTTGATCAGAACTGTCCAAGGTCGGTGTTTTTTGGTTTAAAATCGAAATGTCTCAGTGTTCACACCTATTACTGTTCCTACTCCTTACTTCATTATTTATGAATAATAGTATCTTATAATTTGTCATAGCATAATTTGCGACGCTTGGTCTCAGGGACGACACTAGTCTGAAATCGTTAAAAGTTTTTGACCGTGTCTTTCGCTTTGTTTAAAAGTATTCTGTTACTAACTACTATTATAAGATACTATTATTCATAATATATTTAATTATAAAAATATGAATAACAGAATACTTTTAAATATAGTGAAAGACACAGGTCAAAAACTTTTAATGATTTCAAACTAGTGTCGTCCCTGAAACCGAGCATGCTACGATAAAACAAGAATAAAGTAAGGAGTAGGAACGGTAATACGTGTGAATATCGATACATTTTGATTTCAAGCAAAAATACACCGGACAGCTCTGATGTAGATAAAGCTATTCTTTAAAACTTTTAGAGTGAAATATTATTCTTATAGATTAAAAATTGAGCCACTCTTTTTCAAGACTGTCTTAATTTTCATTCTTTAGGCCTGTTACACAATAGAGTCGCAATTCATAAGCCGTAAGAAATTAACCAATCATAGTCGATTATTTTTGTCATATTCAACTGTGATTGGCCAATTTCTTACGGCTTACGAATTGCGACTCTATTATGTAACAGACCTTAGAGATTCCACTCCAAAGACTTTAGAGAGTACAATTAGCTGCTAGCGTAAGTAGCCGTTGGAATTGATGCTCCAGAAAACTGCTTAGAGTATACATGTGCAAATTTATGTATATAGATATCTTTGACGTCTCTGGATGTTGAATGATGCGATTGTGGCAACCTTTACAGAAATCTAATTTAATACTGATCAATTTAATACTAAAAATGATTTATTTCAAATATTTAAAGTACTGAACAACAGCATTTTTAATATTCAAAATAAGTAATCAATTATTATCGTCCAGTATTAAATTTCTGTAAGGGAAGAACATTTACGTTTCGATGAGAGATTGTTAAAAGCGTGCAAGAATCGATTCGTATTCACGTATTTTCTTTACAACTGATACCTACAAACTAGTCCCTCTTATTCCAGTCGTATACGTTTAATTTATATATGGTTCTACCGATATATTTAGGGATAATATCAATATATAAATATATATTATTTATTACATAAGTTAATGGCTATAATGAAGAATTAATAAAAACTGTACGCTTAATGCGACGTGAATACGGATCATCTTCTTTGTCGGTGTTAATTTAATTTATATAATATTATTGCTAAATATATATACATATATTATTATAGCAATACCTTATTATCGTACGCACGAGACTTGATCGTTTCCACACGTATGTCACGACATCCAATGCAATTTCAAATTTGCTAGAGTTGTTTATCTACGAACGACCGAGCTGCTGATCCAAGTTCATCAAATAAAATCGTTCGGATAATTGCCGTTTATCATTATCAATGATAAAATTTCAGGAACTTTGTCGGGTGTGAATCGATGTTAACGTTACAAAGAGTTGCGGCATAAACGATATCTGAGTGTATAAAAAATTAGTGCAAAAATAAAAAAATAACTAAAAACTGAATTCGTAATTTTGCGAAATCTCATATAACCTCACCTGTTGCAGAATGAATAAATTAATAATGTAGTTCTGTTTCTTTTCCGATGTACGTATTCGTAACAATGTACGCTAAGACTCAAACCAGCTTTGAAATCTCGTTCGATGGAAGTTGCTTCACATACCTTCTTGGTACCCAAGTTGATCCTGTTTCCAAAACGTGTTTCTGAGCGTCTTCTTATACTTTCATTCCGTTACCATATCGGGACAAGTATTCATCGATAAAACACATGTGTGCGTAACAAGTGATCAAATTTTGCCTCTCGTCATTCATTCTTCACGAATAAATCGCGTGTATCAGTTTTTCGCGCAGCCTAGCAAAAATTCATCGTGAATTTCTTGCGCTTGGCGGACTCATCAAAAAATTTCATTGTGTTCGTCCGGGAGTGCAAAATAGCCTATTTGATTCGATTAGACTTAAGTGCCGGTGGGAATTTGCTGAACACGCACTCGCACGTGGTTGAGCGAAAAGTGCGGCCGAGCGTTAAGCGTGTGTAGAATATTCGCATTTTGCATCGAAGTTTTATACTTCATTCGGAAAGAGATGACAGAGAAAAGTTCTTTATCATATACATTCGAATCGCAGGAGGAATGGAGGTACGATGTGTTACATACCCATCGACGATTTTCAAAACTTAACACAGATATCCACACACACAAATATCTTCGACATGAAAGTCAGTCTCATCATTTGAAACTTAATTCACACATAGGATTTCCATCAACTTATTTCGTAGCTACAGGCCTGTTGCGTTGTTGCAGTCGCTGCGCAGGCTCGCATCGATCTTACTTGCTCAGCTGATACATTTGCTGCTGCATTTCGCAGTTCTGCTCCGCTTGCAACGCATATAAGGAATACGTAACAAGCATGTTTTTCTGACATTTCAAGTGTAATCTTGCCTTTGCAGTGTGCAATTATCATTATCGTTGCCATTTCGTATCTGTGTCGGTATATTTGATAATTGTCTTCCTGTAGAAAAAATTGTTTACGCATGCGTTCTTCAACTTGTGTCAAGAACTGAACTCAATATCTTGAAGAAGTGCTCTGAATTGTACAGGATGTAGCCAATAATATCGATATGGCGTGAAATTTTTCGACACGCGCCGGTCGAGAAGTACACGAAGAAATACGGTCGTAGATGGTGAAAAACGAACGGCATGTCTTCCGAGTGAGTGGATCAATTTTAAATCGTTTAATCGTTCGCAAAGTACAGACGCAACTCCATTTATTGTATTAATAAATGGAGCTTTTCGCAGAGAAAAACCATGAGAACTTCCTCGCCCTCCTCCAGCACGAGTTCCGTGTACACCAGCGCCGATGACGCACGTCGGTGCACCGGCTATGAGAGGAGCCAGTTCCTCGACTTGGAGGATGTCGGGACTACCTGGCTCCTCGGTTCGCATTCCTCGCACGATAGATCTAAACGAATACTCGAGAGATTTAAAATAGACAAGTGAGTGACATAATATCCGTTATCATGAGCACAAAATTCTTCTAGATATTTTTGTATTTTGTTTGCCAGTTGAGAGGAGTTTCCTTTCTTAGAGCTCAGATATTACATTTCAATTTCACCTGGGAAAGTACTTCAATTTCAATTAAAATGTAGAAAAACGAAAGTAGTTTCCGTTGATTATCTCAAAGTTCTTACAATTAGATCAGCAGCGGGAGAAACTGACCTCTATCATGCTGTCTTTATCTGCCACATTATCTCATAGCTGCACTTTATTTATTGGCCTTTATAAGCTTATATAATTGGCCTAAACAATGTAAAGTGTGGAGAGTTGCTTCAAAATATCGAGGCGCGCATTAGAACAAAAGATTCTTATTTCCAGCATTATAAAGTAGCTTTGATCCTTCATCAACAATATGTTAAAAATTGAACACAACTGGCAGGCAGCAAACAGTTTTTTTATATAAGGAAATTTCATTATATTTTTAAAAATATTTTATTGATTATATATATAATATTAATTTTATTATTTAAAATCAGATTCAAACCAAACAAACAAAACAAATACGAATAAACAATTTGCTATTAATAACTTGCAAACGCTATCATTAATAACAAAATACTGTTCGCATTCATTATGTACGACATTGTGTGCGAATGATTAATTCGTATTTGCAATAAACTCGCTTGCTTGATTATAATTCATTGTAAAATGTGAACATTACATTTAAAAAGTGGCAGAGAAAAACTTGTTAAATCAAAACTTAATATTCTTTAAAATTTAAAACCTTTAATTACATTCTTTACTTCTTAGATAGAGAAATCAAAAAATTAAATATAGAGATAAACGGGATAATTCAATTGTTAAAATTAAAAAATCCTATATTTCTTATCAAAAGTGATCTCACGCCAAGAGTCCAGCTTGAAAATAACAATGAGTGCCTTCCAACAAGCGACTAAGTACAACATAATGATCACCTTATCTTTGTTTAACATTGACGAACAACAAGAATGTAATGAAGCACTGTGTCACACTATGTCAAGTGTGTTTCTTGTTGGAATGCACTCAATGGCTTCGTTTATGCAGTTACTGCTGCAGATGTCGTTCGTTTGTTCTACCTGCGAAAGCGACTGCAGCGCAGTTTGACGTTCGTTTATGCAGGGATGTATATCATTTGCGCAGCTATTGAAAGTCCTGCTTAGGATGCTCTGCTCGCAGTACTGCGTAAACGAATGACAAACTGCGCTGCAGTCGCCATAATACCGCCAGCTATTATAATAGCCAGTTGTAGCAAAATGAATTTCGTTAAAATATCTTTAAATAAAAAGGGTGAAGAACAAATGTTTAAAATCCTACTAAAGTAGAAATAATTCAAGGTAAGATAAATGTATAATGGAAAATATATTGCCTCGGTAGTCTAAAAGCTTAGGATGCTCACACGGAATGCCAGAGATCCGGGTTCGACTCCCGGCCGAGGTAATATTTTTCATGGGCGTCGACTATAGTGTGATTGATGTGGAGTACTCCACACACGAAATTTTTTCGTGTGTGGAATTCCATACTTGGAAATCCGAAGAATATAAAAATTATTTCTTGATGAAATAATTTATTATTTAATATTTTAATAAAAATGAAAATTGATTAAACTAAATATGACAAGTCGTATGTTTACAACTCGATTCGTGGTTGCCGCTTTCACGACCCTCGTTCCCTCTATCGGTATTTTACTAGTGCTCAATGTCTTTATACGCCAATAACAAAAGATAGACGAAATTAAGGTTGGACTAGAGTTCTAGGGACTCTAGCAGACTCTAGGTTGGACATCCTGCTACTGATGTCATGTAGTGACACGCACAGCCAGGCAGCTTTATGAATTCCAATCTCTTCTCATGTACAACAGTACACATACAGCCTTGCAATCCTTTGTAACGATTTGACCGAATAAGTTGGGTGAGACGGCTATACATGGATAAATATATTATTCGAACAAAAGGCCTGTGTGTGTGCCATCTGTGCCTGTTACAATGTGTATGAATGCTGAGCCTGAAAATTCCAACGACAATACGTACACAAACTCAGCCTTTCAACAAAAAACGAATGAAGGAGAATTTAACAGTTTCTATTTAAGTTGTGCTAAAAAATTGAATCAAGGTATAATAAACTTGTAAAATATATTTAAATTAATTGATAAAATTTTTAATTGTTAGTTATATTTTTTCTTATGCTATAAATTAATTTTGTATTCTTTTGCGTTTACTTGTAATTGATCATGATAATTATTGCATTTATAGACGTTATCAGTGAGATTGTAGAATCTAATTCTGATAAAATTTTGAAACTGAATTCTGATGACAGTGAAGAAAACTGTAGGAAATTATACGTCGCAGAAGCAGATTTCCATTCATTTGTAAATGACTGACATTTAAAAAATGTTCTGAATAAAGGTAGGATCACTTTATTATTTATGGTTGCTTTAAAATTGCTTGACACATCTTGACAAACAAACAAACAAACACACACACACACACACACACACAAACGTAGCAGATTAATTCACTTATTTTCAGTGTTAATAAATAATTTAACCTTTTTAATTACATATTCTTTGTTATCACAATACCTCATAACCTTGAAAGAATAAAATTATTGATTAATTCTGAAAATATGAAAACCGATTTGTATTCAATTATACTAATTGTCGTAATCATCGACACAATGCTACACATCCGACTAGTATTCTCAAGCTGAGTACAGATGTGTAGCGTTGTGTCGTTGATTATGGCAATTAGTGCAATTGAGTACTAATCAATTTTTTATATTTTCAGTATTAATCAATAATTTTATTCTTTCAAGGTTATGAGATTATCATGACAAAGAATATGTAATTAAGAGTTAAATTATTTATTAATACTGAAAATAAGTGAATTAATTTGTTATGTTTGTATCAAGATGTGTCAAGCAATTAAAAAACACTATAAATTATTAAATATTTAACAATATTTTGAGAGGTAAACTAACAACTAACTGAATTAACACATTTTATTGTGATGTTCTTTTGCACCTGTGGTTATTGAAATTATTATGATCGATAGCAAATATACATATTATAATCATACAATATACAAATTATTATCATTTTCAATGTGCTTATAAATATATATGCATAAATATTGGTTTATTGCAGCTAACGATGTACCTAAATCATGTAAACGTTGGAAAATAATGTTTACATGGCTAAAATTAAATGCACATCGAAAAGCAGTTTGTACCTTATGTACTGAAGCTGTAAGTCTACAGTTATCATTCCCTTCAGATTCTCATGCCGTAAGAACAATAGACGCTTTTGTAAAAAAACGGATTTAATTGCTGGAAAAACGCAGTTGCACCTTTAAAAGTCACAAAAAGACTGAATTTCATTTGTCTGCTATAACAGGACTATCAAATATCAAGAAGCAAACAGTTGTCTACCACTTATCAGCAGCAAAACAGAAAGAAATGGCAGATGCCCGAGCTTTATAAAAAATAGTTTCTACAATAAGCTATCTAGTGCGACAAGGTTTAGCTTTTCGCGGAAAAACTAAAGAGACGTCAAATTTATTAAATTTATTACAACTGCGTAGTGAAGATGTCGCAATATTAAATAAATGGCTTAATCAAAAAACGTACAAATGGATCCATCATGATAGTGTGAATAAAATACTTCATTTAATGAAGTATAATAATAAAAATACAACTCGCAAAAATTAAAAATCTAAGTTTTTTTGCAATCATTATGGATGAAACTTCAGATATTTCACGATTGAAACAAATATCCTTCTCGATAAGAATCGTGCTAGAGAACTTAACCATAGAAGAAATATTTATGGGATTCTTTGAAACAAATAGTATGACAGCTGAAGCATTATTTAAAATAGTAAAGGATATTTTTACACTATATGATTATTCACAAATTAAGAGGCTAGTGTTACTAGCTAGTTAGTGATGGAGCAGCGAATTTCAGTGGGCGAGTTACAGGATTGCAAGCTCGTGTCCAAGAACTAGAACCTCGAGCGCGCGCGCGCGCTATACGTTCACTGCAATGCCCATACTTTAAACCTGGTAGTACAAAACGGAATGGAGCGAATGCTTACTGCTAAAAATTGTATTGGCATTGTTAAAGAGTTGATTACTTTTATTCGAGATTCTCCTAAGCGGTTAGCACAATTTAAAGAATTGCAAGCAGAAAACTAACCTGTGTTGACTCAATTTTGCTCTACTAGGTAAAACATAATAAATATTATATTTTATAATTATATAATGGATAGTGCATAATATAAATATAAATATTTGCATTATATAGGATAAATAACCATGTATAAACGAATGTTAATTACACTTTTTCTCGTTTTAAATATTATATTATCAAATATGACATTGTCAATACTAATGTAAAAGAACTTGTTAAAGATACATTTATATTCTATTATGTTTTTAATGAATTAGATGTGTACGAGTAAAATCGCTAAAAACACTACAGAATCTATCAAATTATAAGGCTGCTCAGAGCTTCTTTGAACAGTTGCAAAATGATTCAACACTCAACTGTAGCTGTCATGCGAAGACCATTGGCTTTTTGAAACACCTGGACAGTTTCGAATTTTACTTCCATTTATGTTACATGATAGCTATTTTCGAAAGAATCGAAACTTTGAATAGCCACCTACAAAAAGTAGATCTAAATATTCGTGAAGCACATAATAAAGTGCAAGCTATCATGGATGTTTTTTCCGAAGGTAGAGATAAAAGTTTCGAAGAAATATGGAAACAAGCAACCACAAATGCCAAAAGTTTGGGATTAGATGAATCTCAAGTGTCACGAATTCGCAAGATTCCAAGACGGTTGGAAAATGGAGGTGCTGGAAGTGCACATAAATTTCTAACGCCGAAAAGTTATTATAAAAAAATGTATCTAGAAGTGTACGATCAAGTGGTTGCATCGCTACATGAGAGGTTCTTATCGGAAAATCTGAATATTTTAAACCTAATTGGAAGATGTAACGCTTCGACGAGACCAAAGTGACATAAATCGCATTATTGCAATATACAAAAGCGATTTTGACAGGAGTACATTAAAATTATATCAAACGATGTTTTTTAATATAGTGGAGGCAAGAAAAAAGAGATAAAAAATGTAAAAAAAAAGATGTAAACTTTTTGAAAGAAAACGTAGCTGTGAAAGAAATTGTGTCAGAATATACAAAAATGATAGAACTCCTGCTTAAAATTCCGGCAACGTCCTGTACTGCGGAAAGATCGTTTTCAGCTCTTAGGAGATTAAAAACATATGTATGTTCGATAATGCTTCCTATTTTGTTAAATAGTACAGCTGTTCTGCATATTCATTCAGATGTAGTCCAAAATCTGGATTTAGAAGCTGTAATGGACAAATTCATAAGAAGGAACAAAATCCGAAGTTCTACATTCGCATGTTCAACGGAGAATAAGTAAAACTATTGCAAGTGTAGAAGTAAGAAAAAGAAACATGAATTGTCAAGGTGTGTACACACACATATATATATATACACACATGTACGTAAGAAAAAAAGAAAATTGTGATAAATAAACGTAAGCGCTGTGAAGAAGAATAGTAAATATGGTAAAGTAAATTTATTTATTAGGCCTTTTTTTTCTGTGGCAGTTTGCCCACGCCAACTCCTACCTCCACGGTCAAATCCTGAGTCGACGCCCTTGATATTTTTCGCAATAAGAATTAATTATTTACAGATTTCAATATGTCATTCATTATTAAGATCATTTAAAGATGCGTAATAAGCATCAAAAATTCTATTGGTAGATATGAACCAATGCGATACGAACAGTCATGCAGAGGTCAATTTAGATCATGTAACTAGCAGATGACAAAGCAATGGATGTTGCGAATGCACCCAATGAGTTAACAATGCTATTGATGTAACACTTTGTATTATGTACCCAAGCAGAACAGCAAGTCATTATGATATCAATGATGTCAAAATAACTAAAAAATGATCGCTAAAAGTCATTTTTCAATCATTTCCGATTCATTTTAATATCATTTTGACGTTATTATGACTTGTTCTGCTTGGGTTGTTGTAGACTTGTTAATAGATTTCATTAAAAATAATGATAGATAGTACTAATATTAAAATTATATCGATTGACGCACGTTTTAATAATAATAACGTAATAAATAAAAACTATACAAATTAATTTGTAAATTACGTTAAATATAAACTTAAAGTCTACATTTTTATCAAACACTGCATCAGATAATGTATTAAATTTTGACATATTTGTCATTGTGGTAAAAAAAAATAACCTTTCCACTAATAACGGCAATGACACATATTATATTTTTAAAGTATTCTTCATATAAAATATAAGAAAAAATAGCGAATGATACAAATAAAAGAAAAGATTAATAGATAAAATTTTATTCGGACAGAATAAAAAACTGAGTTGAGAATGTCTGTGTTTGGCATATAAAATAACACACACAAGTTCAATCAACAATAAAACTTTTAGAAAATTTTTTAAAATATTGAAAATAATTTAAATGAAATGCAGCAAGTTATTTTATCGCTCGAATAATACGTTCATTATTTTCTTCCTACCTTAACTTTCACAGCGCTTCCTCAATCTTTAATGCAGCTACATAGAACGAATAGAATGCAGTTTGTTTATTGACGAATCTAGATCAAATCTATCTAATTGCTAATTTATTGTAATTTTGAGGAAAATATGTTTTCGAATGTGGTCAAATACGAGCTCACACGATATACTGCATTCATTCGTTAAACAGAGTTAAATAATTGTTACTGTTACTGTAAAAAATAAAACCTTTGAATAACAATCTGCTTGCAGTCACACTTGTTGACTGTAGTTGACTGATAGTCGGCAATCTCTCAGATAATATTTCTAACACTTATGCTGGATTCATATTGCGTAGACAGCAATGATTAATCCGATATCCAATAGGAGAATTTTTTTCAAAGAGACAAAAGTGTTACTAGAACTGAACTCTCTTATTGGCTACAGAATATTATCCATAGTGTGAAGCCAGCATAATATCACGCGAAAGTAATAAATCTCAGAGATTATATTTATTTATATTAAGAACGTAATATCTTGAATATTTATATTTGAACAAAATTTTCTAACTATTGCTGTGTGCGTATATATTAACTAATATTTGAATAATTAAAACATTAAATTATTTTTACATGAAAATGCTCAGATAACCAAGCGTGAGTTAGCATATTTGGGCTACGTTTCAAAACAAACTCTCCGAGAAAGATTTTACTCTATGTGCTATAGTACACGTTACTATATATTTCGAGTAAAATTTTCCTCGGAGGACGTTTTGGAATGTACCCTAGACAAACTAATGTCCTGTACGAGTTGTTACTGAGCTAGCAATATGGGGGGGAAAGGGGGAAGGGGGCAAATAGACATCACCAGTTTATAAAATTTCAAGAGCAAACGTTGAGAATTAATAATGTTGATGGCAAAATGACGACACGCGCGATGAGCTCGCATTTCATATACAGTATCATGCCGGCAACACAATGGCAAATTGATAGCACGTATATTTTACATGCCATCAAGATGTCAACAACTTGCTATCATCAAATTTAGAATTCACGTGAGGATAACATTTCACGCATAATGAGAAAGCACCTTGTTCCTAGTTTGTCGACATCTACTACAACGACCGACAGTAACATGACGGCATCTTGAACTCATTTGGCTATATGAATGGCTTCCCACCCCGATTCATATACATACATATATCTTCATATGATTCATGAAATTATTATATTTTAAATTATTACAGAGATCTTCTTAAATAAAATAACTTTTATTCGAAATTTATTTTTATAATTCTATTATTTAAAAAAAATAATTAAGGATACACTTAAACCAACATTATACAGGGTGGGGAAAAAGTACCGGGACACCTGAATATCATAGAAAATATAAGTATTACAGAAAAGTGTTTCAGACAAAAGTTGTAGGGTTCCAAAAGATCTATTTACTAATCATATCCGTTTGACCTTGCGTGGCGTCTTCAAGATCAGGTCAAGATTTTTAAATGGAACACCTTATTTTTCGCATATTCTTATAGCACATCTCGAGAGCTTTTCAAAACACTATAACAAAATATTTTTTCATGAAATACTTTTGGAGTTATAAGGCTCGAAAGTTACAGTACAGTTGACATTAGCATTACGCAAATTGTCCGACAGACGGCTAAAACCTCTTGAATACTGTTCAAGATCATAGATAACATTTGTCAAGATCAAGGTCATTGGAGGTTGTACCTCTTATTTTCATTTTTATGTAAAAATGAATTTTTAGTGCAAAAATGAAAATGAGAGGGATAACTTTTGTCTGAAACACTTTTCTGTAATACTTATATTTTCTATGATATTCAGGTGTCCCGATACTTTTTCCCACCCTGTATATTCTTCATTGCATGTAAAAATATAAATAGCGATACAAAGTTCTAAGCAATTAACATTACGTATTAGCATTGAAGAATGTTTATACATTTGAGCGATATATAAATATCGGCGTGCACGTATGTAAATGATGAACATACCAATCATTTTTTTTATAGCAACATTAGAGCTGGAACTAATAAAAATAAATTAACACAAATCTATATTAATTTATACTTTAACAAATTACATATGCTGATTACTATTTTATTGCTTGCAAAAAAATGCGAGAAAAAAATAGTCACTCCAGTGCGTAATACCATCAATATCACAGTGCTGTCGAATCAATTAGTATCAATAAATTCATAACGAAACTGTTCATGACTATATTAATATTTAATATTTATCTTAAAATACATAATCTCTACAATTAACAGTTGAACATACACAGCACATACAGTGAAAAAAAGCGATATAAGAAAGAGGCAACGATAAAACCAATACGATAAATAGCTGTTTTTGAGATTCGATAAATTAAAATCTGCGACAAAATAATAAGATTGTTAAAAATAATTATCACGATAATTCGTTATCGTTATATGTTTATAAAAGTGATCACTGATACATCTTGAGATATGTTTCGATACTGTCTTTATCAATGTATTGTTATATCCACTATTGCTGCTTCGATTCTCTGCGCGCTGAATCGTGTCACGAGCGAGAAGGATGGACAGATGCCAAGGCGACGCGGGCCGTTCTGAGTTGGATCGGGTTTTGAACTGTCAACGCGTCGGTTCGAACTGGTTTCTTTGGAAAAGATTATTCGCTGTTACTTACATGTCGTTGCCTTTGTGCGAAAGTAACAAAAAGTCTAGTGCCTTTTTATAATTTGCGTGTTATCATTTCCGCGATCAAGCGTACACGTTCTCTCAGGTTGGCGATTCGGTTGTGCGAAACGGATAACGCACGGCAAGCATAACATTTTGGGGACTCGTCCGGTCCGGAGAATCCGGACGACGGGAATGCTTCGTTCGCCCATAGTGACAAGAAAAAAAGCTCAAATAATGACTCCGAAAGGACGATGGGAATGTCAATGGAGTTGGAAGACCCGGAAAGAACGAACGAAACGACAGCCTTGCAGGTCGCGCTATCGGAGATACGACAGCTTCGAGAAGAGCAGCGATCACGAGAGGCGGAGCTGTTAGCGGCGTTGCGGCGACGAGACGAAGAGCTGGCACAGCTTCGAAGGAGATCGCCGGAACATGTATCCTAACAAAACATCCAGCTAGTTTCTTCAGTAATAAGTCCCGGTAAATTTTGGAAGTGGTGAGCGTGGCGACACGATAGAGCCTCGCGTACATAGGGACGAGTCTCGTGATGAGCTCGGTTATGAATTAAAGCCCGATACGTTCGATGGGGGGGTGCCATTGCGCGAATTTCTCTCTCAATTTGAATTAATTGCACCAGCAAATCGTTGGAGCGTCATCAAAGATGATCGCGTTGGCTTCTTGTTTGAGGAGAAAGGTGTGCGCCATTCTAGAATACGTGTAGATAATATAGACTATTTAGAGTACACGGAGCTAAAAGATAAATTAGAGTTGCGTTTCGGAGAGAGCTATTTATCACAAACTATTTATTCACAATTTACGAATCGGAAACAAAAATTCAGAGAAGATTTCGCCACGCTCGGTACTGAAATAGAGAAGCTATCACATTTGGCGTACCCGGAGTGTACATACGCGATTCGGGACAAAATCGCCTGCGCGCAGTTTGTTTCGGTGTTGTCGAGCGGCTTTGTAAAGAGAACGTTACAACTCGAGGGGATTACTTTGTTGCGATTGGCAATAGAAAGGGCAAAAGCTATAAAACTTATCCAGAGGAAGAGCCACGAGAAAGAAGGAAGAAATAATCGGTATTTCGGAGGACGTTTTAAAGAGAGACAGAGAGAAGGAAGGGAAAAAGGAGGAAGAGGGGCAAGAAGAAAGGAAAAAGAACAAAACTAATTTTAAAATAAATTCGTAGGAGTGCTCAGTGATGGAAGGTGACAAGAATTCATCTGCTCTAGAAAACTTTGTGCGCATGCGTAAAATGACGTAGCAGCTCAATCCAATGATGAAACAGACGGAGTAATACGGGTGCTTTTGAGGCTCCTATACATCTTAGTAACCAACTGTCCCAAATTAGGAGAGACAATTTCAAATTTTAACACTATGTCCCGCTTTACAACATGTTCCAAATTATAATATAAATTAAAATGTAATACAATTTGTATTTATATGTGTTATATAATAGTTACAAATAGATATGTTTTATTTTATGATATTGTATATTAACATGTTATTATAATATATACATATATTTTATTTTTATTGTATTATATTATTATATTATTTATTGTATTAATTCAATATGCGTTGTAATTATGTTTTTTATTACGTATAATTTTTTTGTAAGAATACTGGTAAGATTTTCTGCAGTTTCCCTTATCCTTTGCAACAAATGTTGGTATTCATATGATAAATCGGCTGCAGACGTAATAAAAGACAAAATTTATTATTATTCATGAACACACTACGTTTCTTTAATAAAAACTTCCTTTACTCCCTACAACTTTTTTAACATCGTTATTAAGGATCTTATAGTACCATGAAATATATACGTCAATTAAGGCCGCTCAGCTTTACGCATGCGCACAAAGTTTCTTAGAGCAGACGAATTCTTGTCACCTCCCATCACTGGGAGTGCTGGCTATGTGGGGAAAATGGGGCACTTCCGCTACGAGTGTCCGGGAAAGGAGGAAAACTCGGGTTAGTTGAGCTTAGCGGGGTGAGTTCAACTGGAAAGAAGAAGGCCCCGATTAGAAAGAATTGTAAAGAGTTAAAAATAAATAGAATCGAAAATAATTCGAGTTATTTTCGTTATCTCGGTACGGTAGACAATAAGGTTTGTTCTTTTAAAATCGATACATTTCGATCCTAAATAAGAGATTTGTCAATAAAAACGAGAAGGGATTAAAAATAGGAAATTATAATTTGAGGTACCCCACCGGGGAAAGGGTCCCGGTCAAATTTAAGGTTCTCGTTAAAGTGGAACTTGGGAAGTGCTCCGCGGAACTTCCTATGTTTGTGGCAGAAATTGTAGAGGATTCTATTAGGGACAGATTTCCTAGGGTGAAAACGTTTTCGAATCTGTGTTCGGCTCCCAAAGGACGAGTAGAGGAATAGTTTCGGGACGTTCTCGAATTCAAGATTTCTCGGGAAGTAGCTCTAGAGAGAAAATAGACATCAAAAAAACTCCTGGTGTTCTTGAAGAATTTCTTGCGGAAAATTCCGCGAGAATTTAGATAAGATACAGAAAAGAATTTTCGCTCATCTTCTGACGGAGTTTAAAGATATTTTCGTGGGATTATTGCTGGAAAGGATTATTGCTGTGAAGGTGTCAATATTAATTTAATAGATTTTACTCCTATAAAGCAGACGTTACGACGGGTCCCCTATAAAATGCGGAAAGAGGTCGATAGAATTATAGAGGAAATGAAGGAGCAAGGGATAATTGAATAATCGCAAAGCCCATGGGTTTCCCCAGCGGTCCTGGTAAAGAAAAAAGATGGGACCCTAAGATTTTGCGTAAATTATAAAAGATTGAACGCGGTCACGAAAAAGGATTCCTATCCACTCCCACGGATAGACGATATCATCGAGCAATTATCAGGGAATTCCTGGTTCTCCACGTAAGACTTAAAGAGCGGATACTGGCAAATCAAAATCCGCTCAGAGGATAGAGAGAAGATGGCTTTTTCCATTGGCAGAGGGCTTTGGCAATTCAAGGTGATTTGGGCTATGTAACGCCCCTTCGACCTTTAAACGATTGATGGAAAAAATTCTACAAAAGTTACTTTCCGGGAAGTGCTTGGTTTACCTCGATGACGTAATCGTTTTCGGAAAGAGTTTCGAAGAGATGATTTCAAACCTAAGTGAAGTTTTTCAGCAATTTTGATCGGCAAACTTAAAGATTAATCCTAAGAAATGTAACTTTTCGAGAAGGGAGGTTAGATATTTGGGATACATAATTTCAACTAGAGGAATCGCTACAGACCCAGAAAAGATTGAGGCCGTAAGGGCCTGGCCTATTCCACATAGCAAGAAATAAGTATGAAGTTTCTTAAGGTTCAGTTCGTATTATTGCAAATTCATAAAAGGATTCTCCATTCTGGCTAAACCTCTGGCCAAACTTACTGAGGACCGATGTAAATTTGCTTGGGGGAAGGAGTATCAAGGGGCCTTTGAAGGGCTGAAGCGAGCATTGACATTCCTCCCAATTCTCTCTTTTCCTAGGGAGGAAGGAGAATTCATCTTGGACACAGATGCCTCCAGCATTGGAATCGGCGCGGTCCTGTCTCATTGTCAGAGGCAGGATGGGGTCGAGAGAGTTATAGGTTATTTTAGTCGGGTTAGCAAGGCCGAAAGAAATTATTGCGCAACCCGTCGGGAACTCCTGGCTGTTGTCAATTCGATAAAGTTCGCTCATCACTATCTCTACGGGCGAAAATTTGTCGCACGGACTACGCGTCGCTTAGGTGGTTTTTGTCTTTTAGAAATCTAGAAGGGCAGTTGGCCCGCTGGATGGAAAGACTGCAGCAGTACCAATTTGAGGTAGTTCATCGGAAAGAATTAATATAAAAATGCGGGTTATCCAGAAGGGAATGTGAGTAGGTTGTAACTATTATGCCAAAGTAGAAGCTAAAAACGTTCAAAATGAGGGAAATCAAGTCGCCCATATGATTTTCGAAAGGGAAAGTCCAGAAACTTAGCGTAGGGATTAGAGGGTAGACCCTAGCATTTCAGTCATCTATGGGGACAAAGAAGCGAAAGTGCGCCCGCTCTGGGAAGAAATAGCCGCTCAAGACATTGCTTGTCGAATTTATTGGTCCTATTGACATGCTCTCATCTTAAAGACCGTGTTTTGTATAAGAAATGGGAAGTCCCTAATTCGAAGGAAAACATTTTACAATTAGTTGTACAGTGCGTAGCAGAAATGCCTGGGGTTCGATTTTAGAGTCCACGTTTCGTTCTTAGTTATTTTTACGTTCATGACTATTGTAATATGATACGACTGAATGTTGCATCAGTGATCATAAATATATCACAGTGTTAGTGAATTGAGTTTTGACAGCCGGCCGATGTAACCTCAGTTTCGATTGATCGGTGAAATCTCCGAAATATTCCCAAAATATTCCCAAAATATTCTCCGAAATATTCCCAAGTTTAATTGAAAGGAAGCGGATCGCGAACCTTTGATGTATCAGATAAGTTGTTGATATATCAGATAAGTTTTGAATAAGTATAATTGATTTTACTTGCCAATAAGAAAATATTCTTTGTGAACTGTTTTTCTTACACAGGTCATGATAAATATCGAAAGAATAATCAAAGACGGAGTGTTTGTGTTGTAAGAACTGTTTTATTGGAGACATGCACAGAAAAATAATTCCAAAAGTATTTGAGACACTCACATTAAAAATAAAGATTAGTAAAATATTAATATTAATATATATTAGTAATAAGACTCAATAATTTAAAAACACGAAAGGAAAAAAGGGCTACGAGTCTAAGATTATTACAATATTAATATTAATACTATTATTATTAATACTAGTAATATTATATTATTTATTAATATAAGTAATGTAATAAATAAATTAAATTTTTTATTATTATATATTAATAAATGCAGATACTGTGTATCATTGCGAAGCTTGTGGATGTTATGGATTAGCTGCTGAATTTGAAAGTCCAATATCGTGTAGTCCTTCCTGTACAGAAGTGATAGAAGCTAAAAAGTAGCCTGCAAATCGAAAGGACAGTCCAAAGTGTGTATTATTTATGCATTACTTATGTATTACTTAATACATCCTAATATATAATAATTAAGTGATATTATAAAATTTATTTATATTAATATTTTTTTACAGAAAAGTACGCATAAAAAAGAAACGCAAAAAATTATTACAAGAGTCACAGTTATTACAAAGGTCAAAGGAAATAGATGAAAAGTCTGATGAGAAGATATAAATAATTTAATAATAATTTAATTTAATTTATTTAATAATATGACATATAACATAACATATTTAATAATATAACTTTTAATAATATAGCATAATAATATAACATAGTTTACGTAACGGATACAATACGGATCAATAATCGATCCAGTAACCATTATTGTCAATGACTCGCTGTAGCCTGGTCATTGACTGCGATAGGTGCTGGCATATTTCAGGTCGATCGCGAGGTCTGTTCCATTCGTCGTTTACGTGCTGGATTAATGCCTCTCGAGTTCTGACCGGATCTCCATTCCCTGACTATAATTCCCCATAAATTTTCAATGGGATTTAGGTCAGGAGACTTGCGAGGCCAATCTATCTTTTCAATCTCGGGATGATCGTTGAACCAATTGCGTGTCACGTGGGCATTGTGAACAGCACTGTTGTCCTGCACGAATGTAATAGTCTGATGTTGGTCTACCGGAAATCTCGCTCGCGCACTGGAGAGCATGACAGTGTCCAAAATGTCGACATACTCTAGTGCTGTCATGCATGCCTGGTGTAGTTCCATTATACCTGCAGCACTCATGCTTCCCCAAAAGCTGCACGAAATTCTACCACTGTGGTGCTCTTGCACGACATACTGTGGCTGAAGTCTTGCGCCTTTAGACCTCCAAACATGTAGTCTATCATCTTTAGCAGAAGAGAAGACCTATAATTTTTGAAAATGCCTCATTGTTTTCGCGAATCCGGTATTAACATTATCGAGCGATCAGAGCAGAAATAGAAACAGAACAAAGCAGAAATAGAACATTAAATGATATATGCATGAACTTATGATAAAATCTTGACAAAGAGGAACCTTGTTGAAATGGCACGAAATCCTTTTACAAACTATGTAAGTTTTGCAAACTAACATAAAATTGAGTGACGTAGTTCGGTATCCGCAGGACGCCTAGGCATAGGAGAAAGGTAGTACATGCGGACAGGTTGGCTTCTTATGCGGAGAGACAATTAGGAGAAAGTTAGATTAGGTCTCCCGGAGCTCGTACATTAAAAAAAAAAAGTTCAAAATATTTAAGAATTAGATAAGGTAATTATGTAAAAACCAATTACTGCGTTTATTCTCTTCCTATCACAGAGTTTAGTACTGGTACAAGATTCAAGCTCGTTCGCACATCACGGAGTTTTTTTTTTTTTTTTTTTTTTTTTTAAGGAAGTCCGCCTCGTCGCGGTTTTTGAGCCGTGGTTTTTCCGCGGGACGGAGGGCAAATGCCGAGACGGGGACTAGAGGTAGAGGTACCACGGTAGAAGCTAAATTCCCCCCTCCCCCATCCAAAAAAAGAAGTATCAAGGTCTCAAAGCTCAAAAGAGAAGTCAAGAGAAGTCCAGAGAACTCTTGTGGCTCTGGTAAAGCAGTCAAAAGGAGCCCTGCTCGGAAGCCTTCCATAGGCGCTGATCACGAGACGGGGGCTCGGTAATCTGTGCAACAGCGCAGAGTAGCGCGTGAAGCCATCTGAAAATGTGGTTGGACGTTGAAGTGATGATTGTCGGGACAATCTAAAGAAAAGGGGGAGCAGTGTTATATCCGTGCTGCTTCGATTCTCTGCGCGCTGAATCGTGTCACGAGCGAGAAGGATGGACAGACGGTTGCCGACGCGGGCCGTTTTGAGTTGGATCGAGTTTTGAACTGTCAATGCTCGGTCTGAGCTCGGTTCGAGCAACACCACGCACACAAAAGCCGAGCGACGTACGTGTGCGTTCGGCGTTTCGGCTATCTTCGGGCGCAGTAGGAGCAACTCTCTCTCGCTGTACGATTCTCGCTCGCCCAAGAGCGTCTCCGTTTCATTTTATCACACACTGATAATGTTATATACATATAGAATAAATAATTATATATGTATATGTAATATTTATTACGAAAATCTATATTTTTTGTATATAATATTTGTAGTATTAACATAAATGAACAAATATTTAATACGATATGAATAATTTTTTCTTAATACAAGTAGCGTATTGTAAATCTTCTATAAATATGAAACGAATATGAACTTATAGAAAATATTAAGTGATCATATTATATTCATAATGTTACATACAAAAAATATAATAGATTTTCGTAATAAATATTACATATATATAATTATTTACGTATAATTATTTACGCACTTTTGTGTGCGTGGCGTTGCGCGGCTCAGATCTGGTAACACTGTTCGAGCTGATTTCTTTGGAAAAGATTATTCGCTGTTACTTACGTGTCGTTACCTTTGTGCGAGCGTAATAAAGAGTCTAGTGCCTTTTTATAATTTGCGTGTTATCATTTTCACGATCGAGCGCGTACGTTCTCTCGGGTTGGCGATTCGGTTGTGCGAAACGGATAACGCACCGCGAGCGTAACAGTATTATTGCTCCTTTTCAGATCACGCTTTCGCGTACATCATGTGATCATAATTGGTGCCATCGTAGCTGCACTGATAATCGCCATAATCATCGGCCTAAGTGCGTACGCACGTAACAGCACGTCTGATTCACAAGATGATGAGTTTTTGGTGCCGCCCGATCCAGAAAGCTTCCAGCCACCGACGTGGAGTAAGTTAAGAACTTTCAAACGCGGTGCTGTTTGCGCGGACGGAGCACCATGCGCTGTTATCGGCAAGTATGTATGCCAAAGATATGAATTGTTTAATTCGCAAGAATAATCGATAAACTCGATAAATACGCTTAATTTCCTATATTTCAGGTCAATTCTAGAACGGAACGGATCGGCAGTGGATGCTGCGCTAGCAGCGCTAATATGCAACGGACTCGTGAACATGCAGAGTCTGGGTCTCGGTGGTGGATTTTTGATGACTATTTATCAAAGATCCACACGCCAGACCTTCGTTCTCAATGCAAGGGACCGCGCACCTTTGGCAGCAAATTTTACGATGTATACTGACAAACCCGCAAATGCATCTAGATTCGGTAAATCTTGACAAATTTTTCGATAAACAACCATCTCAATTGTCTTCTCGTATGAAAAAAATATTTAATACTGCCGGATTTTAATTGGCAGGTGCACTGGCAGTCGCCGTACCCGGTGAATTGGCTGGTTACTGGGAAGCTCATCAACAATTCGGTAAATTGCCGTGGGCGGATTTGTTCAAACCGAGCATCGACCTCTGTGAAAAGGGCTATGTTCTAACATTAGTACAGTATGACGGACTTTTATATAATAAGAAGAGCATTTACAATGATCCAACTTTGAGGTATAAACTTACTAAATATGTAGATACAAACCATGCATAATGAATGATAAAATATTTATGGCGGTATATACGAAATATCCTCTTTAATCTTTTAGAGAACTGTTTGTCGATCCTGCAACTAACGAGTTTCGTAAACTAGGTTCCGTGATTAAACCCCACATGCTTTGCGAAACGTTACGTACTGTCGCTAAGAAAAACGCAACCGAATTTTATAACGGTACGATTGGACGACTTCTCGTCGACGATTTGCAAGAACAAGGAGGAATTATAACGATGAAAGATCTTAATGAGTATAGGTAATTACAGTCAGAAAAGTTTTTTCTCTGAGTACAGATAATTATACGCCGCGTTACAAAGAGAACTCTTGAGTATATGTTCTTCTTATTTTTGCCCAGAGTTTCATGGAATCAACCAATACAAACAAATTTTTCGGGCGGGTTGAAACTCTTGACTACAGGATTGCCTGGTAGCGGAGCTCTTCTCTCGTTTATTCTCAACGTCTTCGATGATTACGGCTTCACGCCAGCCAGTATAACTGACTTTAACGCAACAATCCTCACATATCATAGAATGATAGAGACTTTCAAGTACGCGTTCGCGTTAAGAACGAAGCTAGGTGACGGAACTTTCATCGATATGACCGAGGTAAACATATCGAACGATCCCTTTTTCTTTTGAATCTTATTGAGTTTGTTATCAATTAATAATATCACTATTTTAATTCTTTTAAAGATAATCAGAAACCTAACATCGAAGAGTTTCGCGCGCTCGATACGAGAGAAAATAGATGATACAAGAACGTGGCAGGATCCACAACATTATGGCTTTCCTGCCTATGCTAATGTCGAAGACCATGGTACCGCGCACGTGTCCGTGCTGACACAAAATGGTGATGCGGTATCGGTTACCAGCACCATCAACTTTTAGTAAGTCTCCATCTAGGCCGATATTTATAGTCGATTCTTATACTTGAAACTGTCTTAATATGTTATAAGTCAACCAGAAGGCTGTATTAGCATTTTAAGACATTACTTAAGACAGTCTTAAAATAAAAATGGACTATAAATACCGTCCATAAAATTGCATTGTTTACAGAGCGTGAAAATATCCTTTATATGCCTTTTTTTTAACGATTTTGTAGTTTCGGAAGCGGAATAGTCAGCAAAAGAACCGGCATTTTGTTAAATAACGGCATGGACGACTTCAGCATTCCGTCGCAGTTCAATTACTTTGGTGTGCCGCCAAGCCCCAACAATTATATCGCGCCCAAAAAGCAGCCGTTGTCCTCAATGGTGCCATCCGTTCTAGTCGATCGGAACGGTGACGTCAAGATGGTCATGGGTGCTGCTGGTGGTACGAAAATTACGACGGCAGTATCGCAAGTCAGTAACACTTTAAATATTTAACAGCTTAATTCGGATTTCTATGTAACAACTCAATTTGAATTTATGCGACACCAGGACCAACAAATCAATACAGGATTTTCACGAATAAAGCCTGTTGCTTTTAGGTGACAGCAAAGATACTTTGGATGGGGCAGACGGTCAAGGAGGCAGTGGACTCAGCGAGAATACATCACCAGCTATTTCCGCCCAAGATATCTTACGAGTATGGGGTCCCTAAACAAGTGATCGACGGTCTGAAACGTTTGGGACACGTCACGCAACGCTACAAACTTCGCGGCAGCGTAGCTTGTGTCGTACTGTATGAAAATTCCACCATTTTTGCGAACGCTGATTATCGCAAAGGTGGCGATGTGTACGGAATCAATTGATTCGCGTGCGTGAGTCACCTTCCGATGATCCAGCTATCATTTTGTAGCACAAGCCTTCTGCGAAAGATAATAGATTTTGTTCAAACAATGCCGAACAACATCTCATGATTATAACACGGATGTATGCGATCAATCTTGTTATTGTTATGGACGAGGTGTTCGTGTTTGAAAGATCGATATGTCAGTATTACCGTTCAATACAAAACTTTTACACTTTCTCGCTCACTGGTCGCATCTTGTTCTTACATCGCTCTTCCTCTTTCCAACATCTATATTATCGCGAATTTATCTTCCCACGAATTTTCATAACATTTATGTATACAAAGGCAATGTAAGACACGAAAATCAAGAAATTTTTTTTTCACAGTTGATATACATGTTTGTACGATTCGAATTCTCAGCACAGTTGTATGACGCTCCATGGACGTGATGTTTATTGAAAATCTCTAGCCTTGCTGCGCTATTTATAGGCGTAAAGCCTCGATATCACTGCGATTTATTTTCTGTTTTAAACTAATCGGATCATCTCTTTGGATCACGTATCAAATATTCCACTTAGGCCCGTTTTCACAATATATGGTTACCTAAAGATTAAAGGTTACCAACAGATTTATCAATGAAATTCATTCATGAATTTCTTGGTTACCTTTAATCTTTAGATGACCATATAATGTGAAATCGAGCTTTAAATGTCATCTGCACATCCCAATCTCTGCGAATTCTCTCATGTTCTATAATAATTTTTTAAATAATCTTGTTATTGAATAAAACTGAATTTTAATAATAGATGTAAAGTGATACACTATTTTGACGACAGCATTTTGCCAGAGGGAAATTATTTTTCGTATTCTTGTTAACATACGTCACTGCACGTCTCTCTTTCTAATCTTCTTGCTTCAGAGTTTCCTACAACGCCAAAGCGACGCTTGGGAAGCGTCGTGCAAATATAAGGCATTGCATTAGCAATTCCCCTTCTACACTTCAACAAAACCTGTTTCGTCCGAAGCCGTCCGGGAGGATTCTCTCGATTAGTTAAGAGCAGATCGGGGGGCTGACTTAATGCCAGCCATCAGGATCAAATCGATTAACGGTACTACGTATCCAATTTCCTTTCGTCTGGTCGTCGCCAAATTCGTTGTTCGAATTCGATCGACGATTTCCTTCACGCACTTTTATAAATGCCAAAAATGAGAAGGAGAAAGAAAGAAGAAGCTGCATGGCCAAACTTTGTCATCTGCTGACTTAGCGGAGATAGCACATTCTATAAGCTATAATTAAATGTCGCCTCATGTCAGCGAAAGGAGTGCACGAAAACGAGCACGTATTTCGTGCTTCTAGTCGAGATAATCCATCGATATTTCCTATCAATGTTCAGCCTTGAAAATAAGATGCGCCGTGAAAGAAAAAAGAAACTGATATTTTAAGTACAAACGATTATATGCAAACGCGATATTTAATTATAAATTATAACATCAACGCAACGTTATAATATGAGAACATCAAATAAGAAATTAAATAAATATTTGAATATAAAACATTTGTTTGCATTGTTAATTAACATCGGTGATCTGTTTAAATAAATATTACCTATGTATTTCGCAGCTGGAGCAAAATACGGATTTTTTCCCGTAAATGGTAAGTGTTGAATATATCACGAAGAAATATTGTATATCAATTTTACTACCTTCACGACATTATTCAATGTATTGCTAACTTGTTACTCAAACAGAACACAAGTCGTCAGTATGATGTCAAAGTGGTTCCAAAATGATTACTGTGTGTGTGTGTGGCCGCGGTATTCGATTATTATACATATTTAAGATCGTCTTAAGTACAGTCTTAAGATATCATGAACCAATCAGAAAGCCGCATTAGCATCTTAAGACATTGCTTAAGATGATCAAATAAAAATCGACTATGAATACTGGCCTAAAAGTCATTTTTCAGTCATCTCATTTTAGTGTTATCATCAATTGTTCTGCTTATAAAATGTCAAGGAGGGAAATTTAGATTATTGCTAAATAAAATTCATATGTAAAACAAAGTTATACAGAAAGTTCGTCACGAACGCATAATCAAAAACAAGACGTGCGATTCAAAAATACAGAATAATTTAATCGAGAGATTTCGTCAGTGACGCGTCTTTTACGCTTCAATAACTTCGCCTTGTGCATTGACATCGTACGACGTAGAAACAAGCTTGATTGATTGCGCGTGTGTTAATGCGTGATATCAGCTTTCCTCAGCGGCACCGCGCGGTGATATCCATATCCGCTCGGTGAATGTAATAACAAAATATTTCTCGAGTTGTTTATGTCCCCGTTACGAGTGTCTCGCCACACCTCCGCAAGGCGACCAAGTGCCCACCATCTTGTTTGCAAATGATTAGAATGCGACTTAATACGCGCTTTTCTTATCGACATATAAACATTAATTCTTAAGTATAGCTGATACGTTTCTATTACTTTCATTCCATTCTTTTCTGTTCTATTTATTTTTACAAATTTTACCAATTTAATGTAGAGAGCAATACCATAACTGCGCGATTTCTCAATATTTTCTCAAATACTTGACAAGATAAGAAACATATCGCTTTGAATAAAAGAGTTACCTTCAGAAATCTGCACTTGGCTAAAAGCAGCACTGTTACATGGCATCAGAGCGCTGGAAATACACGCTCTATAGAACTCGCAGAAGGCAATGCACTTGGACGTCGGGTGAGCTTACGTGTTGGAATTTTCTAGGTCGTCTGGAACATATAGATTAGTCACGTAAGTATTAAGTATTGAAAGCAATGGGAGTGAAGACCTCGTGTATGAAAAGAACCATCATCGCGAGAAATCTTTCGCAATAATTAAATTATACTCTGCTATGTTTTCAAATACCCGATTACGTTTCTGACGATAACAATGTGTTGTTCAACAACTTCTTACGCGATAAATTTATAGTTTATCTACAGATATTTTCAATTTGTATTGTTAGTATAGATAACAATGTCTATAGAAGTTATCCATATTTATCTATTTATATTTTATATTGATACGTCAATATAATGGAATGTGAAATAATTGATTGAGGGTAACTTCAACAAAATTCCGAGTGTCTTAATTGATTATTTTATGATCGCATACAGCGAAATTATATTTTAAAAATATGTATTTCTAATTATACAATATATTAATAATCCTACGTTTTCCAGATAGCAAAATGTTTGCCTTATCTTTAGCATGTTGCTCGCAAATAAATATGTGTTGCTATCAAAATTACAGCAAATAAATTCATATTTGTTAGCAAGTTAATGCCTTTACGATGTGACAACTTTAGACAGTAATTTGCCAGATATTTGCTGACAACTTTAAAATCTTCTTCATCAAAATTCATGCTGTTGCCGTCTATTAATAATCTGTAGGATCACATGTTATCATATTGCCGACAACGCGAAATTTGATGCTGCTATCATGCCATTGAACTGCTAACAATATATTGTTGCTTGTGTATTGCTACAATGTCAGTATATTCAAAATCGTTGAAGATAAATATATGGCGAATTGCCAGCATCATAAGCAATCATAGATTTACATTATTTTCCTGACAATGAGACACGCTTCATTGTCTAGGATAATATTCTACAATATAAATATTCTGAACAAAGTTGCTCAAAATTATATGAATATACACAATATTAGTAAATATATAGTTTATTGTCTTTTATCTTCTTTTCGTATATTGAAAAATAAAACATTAATTTTTTTCAAATTCATAAAATGGTTAATAGGGTATTACTTGATAAGCTAATCAACGATTAAGTTAAAGCTTGGTCGAAATGCTCTAAAGTATCTGAAAAATTATATAAATAAGTACTTATTGCTTAGTAGATCCATATAGGCTTCAACAACACAGGATCAGCTCTGCACAATACGGCGCATACCTTTACAATGTTGCCAGGTGGTTCTATCTGCCCAATTATTTTCGTCCTTGAAAACACTCAACACTACGCTTGGAGAAATATCCGAAATGCAACATAAACTATTATACTGTAATGTTTTTGCGAGTGTTTGTACTAATATTTGTCGTAACGTTACATCACGAATTTTGTTTATCTCTTAGTTTGTTTGTTTTTGCAATTGATACAAATAATCTAAGCTCGTGGGAGTTACATAATTTTACGAAAAAGCCAGATCGAAATGGAGCTTCTCGATACGTTATCGGTGCCATGGGATCTACGCCGCAAAGGTTACCGTCTTGACGTATAGATACTACGCAGTTGTGTAAACAGGCATAAAAGGAGACATTTCCTTTTGTTCTTTTTTCCTGTGCGGAATTAACAAAGGAAAACATGATATAGTAAATTTGTGTTGAATTATCGCTGGTTGAGAGAGCATCGCATCGCCGGCAACGAAACCGGGCCTTGTTGCGCCGGCATCGGACGAAGCACAGCACAAGCACCCAAGCACGCATGAGCGGCTCGCGGGAACCGGGTCGCCGTATATAAACCCGGGTCGGCGGACGCCGCGCGATCAGTAGCGAATCGATCTTCCCGGTCGAGCCATACCAGTCGAGAGATATTTTGCGCATCTGCGTCGCGCCCGCGACTTTCTTTCCGCAAGCGTCCCCGAATATATCGAATCTCGTGAACTATGTCCGAGGCATACGTCGACGAGTACGAGCACTTCAATTACGACTACGACAAGCACATCTTCACCTCGCACGGCGGTAAACAGAGGAGCAAACGCGAGGCTGTCGCTCACACGAATCACTTCGACCCGAGCGGCCATTCTAGAAAGATTCTCACCAAGCTGATGAACACCGAGCACAACAAACGGCAGACGAGCAAGAGCAAGGCGTAAAAGGTTAGATCGCCGAGTCGATTTTATTCGAATGCTCGTGTTCGATCGTCAACACGATCCGATGTAATATTTAATCAATCGCTTTTGTTCTCTCGTGAAAATGACGTCATTTACCTTTATCCTTCATCTCACAGCAAGATTCGAGCACATTCGTTCACGTCCGTACGTCGCTCCGCAAAGACTGCCTAATATTATGAAGTCAGCTGAATGCCTTCGTCAATTTGTCAATGAAGTTGGATATTCCAAACGCGCAGTATTTCGATCGTATTCGTGTTTGGTAGCCTTCAGAACGATACAAAAATTAGAAATAATTTATAATTGTTTTCTGATTAATTTTGATAAATTACATAAAATCTGTAAACTTTATAGATATGATTCTTAGTCGTTCTTCCGTATCTTATAAGTTTTTATATTTCATTGTACGTTCGGGAAGATGGATAATAATGAAAAAATAAAAAAAAAGTCTCGCTCACTTTCTATTTTTTACCACATTCGATCGCGCACGGCTTCCGATCAAATAGCTTTACTAATCGAATCAGATCATCTCAAACATTTCTATTGCGAGTTATCACGAAATATATGCGAAATACAGCGCGTATTGCGTCTTACTTCGCTATCGGTGCCGACTATCTTCGTGCGCGGTGACTCACACGACGCCACACGGGCGTGTTTATTTATCTTTCTCTCGGTTGCGTAACGCGCAGTATATATATTCCCATTTCGCGATATTCCATGGCAATATTCTTTGAAAATGCATCCAAACGACGCTCGTCTCCTCATTCTCACTGATCCAATTTTTGTTTCAGATTACAGACGTTCCTATTCTCACAACCGGCATCGTCCAAGGATCTCATCTCACAAGATTTACCTCCCACCTAAGGCGACCGGAATAAAAAATATATATATTCTTTTGTTTTTACTATCGAGAATGCATTTAGTCGTAGATTCTTACTCAACGTAAGATCGGCACGATAGTTCGTACCTCATCGTCATCTTTTATCATGTTAAAAGCACGCGAACAATCACGTTATTTGTGAAAGTACGAAATAACGTATGTCGCACTTCGCCGCGCTTTGCGTGAATCTGGAATTCGCATGACATTCTTTTTTTTCCTTTTTTTCTTGACTAGGCTAATATGGTGATACTATATTAATTTTTGCGTGTGCTATTATTAAATTCGTCGATAAGCTACAATCGATTGAATTTCTGCTGTACGATTATGAAAAATAAAATTTATGTTCTAATAATAACGATAAGTGAATCGTTAATTGAAGTCTCTTGTTATAAACAATTATGATGCGATACCTTTTGTTATATGCGTGCGTTTTATTTGCATACGTTGCAATAATGAATAATCATTAAAAGACAAAATTTTGCTATTGGCTCCTCATAACTAGTGGCTGCGTTCAGCGAAGAAAGCAGCTTAGTGAGCGCTCTGTGCTGCGCTGCCAGCAGCTTATGATTTCTGCTGAACGGACTTTTCTTCTATTGTATCATATGTATATACATTAGAAGTGAGGTTATACACCTGTATTATATGATAACTTTCATTCATTTCATATTTTTCATTCATTTCATTTTCATATCATTAAAATAAGCAAGTAATAACGGCATTAACTAAGTATAAAATATTCAAATTACTTCAGATTCAATTTTACGTATAGAAATGGAAAACAACTATTATAACTTATATAAAACAATAATATAAGATATAATAATTAAACTTATCTATATAATATTTAAGTTTTTACCATTTTGCAAATTATCGTGTATGTCACTTGCTGCCGTAACAGTGTATATTATATTGTTATAGGTATAACATTTCTCGATTATTTCATTCATTTTTAACAAGGTTATATGTAGCACAACACGTTGCGCTTATTAAGCGTACTTCCAGTCCGCTGAAAATAATGGCGACCGCTTAGTTAACATGTTGGAAAAGCGTAAACTGCTAGGTGGCGATCAGCAGAAAATCATACAACAGTTGCAAAGCTGCTTTCTTCGCTGAACGCTACCAGTGATACATGTATTACGGCATATTAAAAAAAAAACGTGTAAAGAAAGCTAAATGATCGAATTAATTCAAAAATGCATGATGTTCAATTAATATGGATTGCTTGCATATTGCGATCGATGTATATTATTATTATTGATTCAGAATCGCCGTGATATATTCTTCAATTAGTTCTTCGCACGAGAAAATAATTATCTAGTATTTACATATAAACAAATATTATGGTACGATTACATCAAAAGAACTGTGAAATAAAGATAATTTCTAATTAATGAGCGTGTACTTTTGTAAATGCATACTCTGATATCTATTTTCTTTTTTCTTCATCTCTTATCCTTTTTGCTTCACTTGGTTTGATCCTATTCGTAGTCTATATGTATGTACGTATATCTGTTTCTGTATCATTTTGATACAGAATTTACACATATTTGATACTGAATTCAAACACAGTTTCGTTTTTGTAATCATTTATATATTGATAATATCTTTTTTATTATCCATCCATAAATAATCAGATTTATTATCCATATGTAAATAAAATTATAACAACAAAGAAAAGAATATTTCTCTGCGTCGGTGAAGGAACAACATCGGTAGTTTTGAAATCTGAATTACTTTCTTTGCTACATATCGGGCGCAAAAAAGAGTGAACAAAATAGCTTTGAATAAACGATATATCATTTATATCATTACAAGAAATATAATACTACATAATGTACGAATATAATTCATCGAAGAGATATTAAATAACAACGATATTAAATTTTACGGAGGGAGGAGAGAGAAATATGAGACGCATAAGCATGACATGAAATGCAAAGAATTTTGTTATAGTTAGAAATGATGAGCTTATCTATACTGCATCGCGCATAATGATCTCTTTGTAAATTTATGATTTATATAATGTGGTATATTATAAGTTATATATTGTGCAGATAAAGATATACGTATAGCATAATGGAGATAAACATGTATGAAGATGTTTATCTCCGTTATGCTATATGCCTATAAATGTATATTTATTTGCGCAATATATAATTTATCACATATAACATATTAGGTTGTATCTGTTTGGTCTATATTTTTAGTTCTAACGGAATATGCCAATAAAATGCAAGCGCTCATTGAGCGCTCAGTGAATGGTTGTAGTACTGAATGCACCCATTGACAATATGTAATAAAATAATATGTTGAAATTTATTACGTATTTTTTCTGTTGTGCGTTTAAAATTATATATTCCTGTAGAAATGCATAAATTATATCTCCGTTACGTTTACATTGCTCTTTATATCTATTTGTATAAATTTATGATTTATAATGGTATATTCAGTACTACAACTGCTCACTGAGCGCTCAGTGAGCTCTTGCATCTGATTAGTCTAGATTTTTAGATCTAACGGAATATGCCAATTAGATGCAAGCGCTCACTGAGCGCTCATTGAGCGGTTGTAGTATTAAATGTACCCATTATAAATCATAAATTCACAAATAGATATAAAGAGCAGTGTAAACGTAACGGAGATATAATTTATGCATTTCTAAAGGAATAAATAATGTTAAACGCAACAGAAAAAATACGTAATAAATTTCAACATATTATTTTATTACATATTGCCAATGGGTGCATTCAGTACTACAATCGCTCACTGAGCACTCAGTGAGCTCTTGTATCTGTTTGGTTTATATTTTTAGTTCTAACAGAATATACCAATCAGATGCAAGAGCTCACTGAGCGCTCAGTGAACGGTTATAGTACTGAATGCATCCATTATCTCTTCTTATTTCAAACGCGCGCGCGTTGAGCGTTATCGACTCAAAGTCGGCAAGTCAAGCCACTACTATGATCCAGCAAATTAATGCACCTCAGTGTACACATACATACAAATGCAATAATAAATATATATGTGTATGGGAGTACATATACGTATGTTTTCATTACTGCATTTGTACAAAAAATGACGACATAGAAAATCAGAAGTTTTCAATTTTTTCTTAATATTTTTTTAATAGTCAACTGTAAGAGACACGTTCCTTAAAATATTGCATTATCTGATAAGTAACAATAATATATGTATAGACAACGCAAAGCATTAATTTGATTATATAATATAATTTGTATGCTTATAAATAGCTTACATCAAGTCAATTACATTTCCTGCTCAGTTTAAGTTAGTTGATACGTTTAAGTTTTTTATATTCTTATACCAGATTTGATAATACTATAATATCTACGATTAAAAAAAACTCGCTAGTTAATTAAATATTGCGATGTGATAATATATTTATCGTAATTACATTTCATTACATATGTAAAATATACTATAAAATGTGAAAGAATTGTTGTATTTTAATAAAGATAAACGAAAAGAAGTCATATTATATTAATTGATGCTTACTATTTTTAAATCATATTTGAGAACTCTAGATTTTTAAATTTTATATGATATAAATACTCAAACATAAAATTAATAAAGGTAGGATTATTTTCCCTTCATTGCAGACCTTTGATTAATTTAAATTTAACGTAATTCGTAATATTAAATATTTCGGTAAAACGTCATGTATGTAGACGTCAGTATTCCGTCAGTTTCAATTTTAAAGTAATACGAAAATTTACGATAGCAAACAATATCTCTTTGCAGTGACGTGTTATAATTACATTATTATAATTACATACAATTATGATTGCTTCTTGAGAGCAGAAGTATAATTTTTAAATTATCAATATGCTGTTCAGAAATAAATATTATCGTGAGAAATGGATGAAAAAGCCCTGCTCTACTCTATATCCAACAAGCTTTTGAACGCTGCATAGTGGGATATTTGACTGATTTAGGCGATCAAAATGATTTTTGTAGTTTAAGATGGATCTAAATATACCGTTTTACTAATTCATTGTATTTTAAGTTGCAGGAAATACTTTTTTATGAAAAAAATATAGTTCTTACAACTTTTAACTATTTAATTATAAGTTTAAGCTTAAAATGTATATCAGCTCGAATTATTATTTTGACATTCAGTGACTTTAAAATAAAATTCAAATTAAAACCAGAAATAAACATCCCAGTAAACACAATGTTACATATAACGTACATGTAACATGAAATGTCAGCAAAACAAGATAACTAATATAACACAGTGCGTTATATTACAGTTATCTTGTTTTGCTGACATTTCATGTTACATGTAACATTGTGTTTATTGGGATATGAGGGATCAAGAAATTCATATTTATTACTAATACTTTAATAAACTCTTATATTGGCTATATCACGGAAAACCGCGCGATTCCGCGGCTAGTTTTTACGAAATCGTGAAGTAGAAACCTTCGTAAACGCAGACGTAGAATAAAGATTTGCGTTTATTTTTTCATTGCATGCAGTTGGTTTTCATTTGTGTGTGTCTTGTGTGCAGTGATTGTCATTCTGCTTCAACATTTGCGAACTACGTTTTGCGATTTGCGAATTATGTAGGAAGAGGCACCTTTAGGTAACTAATTGTTTTCTGACTCTTCGGCTTTCTTAAGTAGTATTTATTTTCAACTTGGAGTGAATTTTTTTAAAATGGACTTTTGGCTGCCTAAATCGGACAAATACCTCACTGTGTATTGTTTTGATTGTGATGGAGTTAAGGGTAAAACGCCAGCGAAGATACACTCCATGAAATTGCACCTTAAAAGAAAGAAATCTCACTCCTTTTTTGGAATAAATCTCACCCTTTGAAAAAATATCAAAAATGAAATTAAGAGTGTAAATTTTTAGCTCTTTCAATAGTGGCAATATTTTAACTCTCTTGGGGTGAGATTTCGCTCCAAGAAATTTAGACAGTAAGCTTATGATAACTGTGCTTGTGAATGCAGCATATATATATATGTATATATATATTAATGAGGCATAAATCAAATGTTATTTTTAAATAACTAAAAGCGTATACAGGGTGGCCCATGTAAAGTGTTACAAGCTATTATCTCTGAAAGTGTGTGTCAAATGACTAATATGTTCAGACAAAAGTTTTATGACTTTGAGGAAAGCATAAGATGGTATTATTTGTTTGACCTTGGGTAGCGTTGTCAAAGTGAGAGCAAGGCCATTTTGAATTTTTTAAATGGAACCCCCCATTTTTTATTACATATTGTTGTAGCTTACTTTGAGAGCTTTTTAAAACACTATAATTAAGTTCATTTTCATTAAGCACCTACTTTTTGAGTTATGAGGCTTGAAAGTTACAATATTGCCGGCATTAGCATTACATAAGGTGTCCGATAAATGTTATCCAGGACATGATCTTGAACAATATTCAAGAAGTTTTAACCGTCGATCGGACACCTTATGTAATGCTAATGCCGGCAATATTGTAACATTCAAGCCTCATAACTCGAAAAGTACTTATTGAAAATGAACTTAATTATAGTGTTTTAAAAAGCTCTCAAAATAAGCTAATGCGTCGGCAATATTGTAACTTTCAAGCCTCATAACTCGAAAAATACTTAATGAAAATGAACTTAATTATAGCGCAATAAATAAAACAAGGGCAAACGAGCCAACTACAATATAAGATCTTTAATAAACGTATATATATACAATAATCAAACGTTTCGACACCGATCGGGTCATTTTCAATGTACAATAACAAAACATCTTACATACATAATCAGAAATTCAGTTAAAATATATTGTCCAGTGAGAATTTGGTTATATTCATAAAAAGCAGTCCATATTTAAAACTATTGAAGAGATCAAAACTCATTCTACCATCTGAATAAATAATAAATTAACGTTGCGTTATAAATTAGATAAACGATGTACATGTTTAGTAAATTAGATTAGAGAGAATATAAATTAAATAAAACATACATACCTCATATTGTCTCAATGATGTAATGTAGACAACGATAGGAACACTCAGTTAACAAAATTGTATTTAATAAAAGTTATGTATAATAAAAATTATTAAGCCATGATGCGCATGAATATAACGTTTTGACTCAATCGACGTCAAGCGA